>NC_142769.1:39561768-39861768 GCF_988280905.1 Pimephales promelas
GGAAGAAGAGGGGTTAAAAAGTTGTATTTTGCTTCCCCAATACAAATACTTCCCCATAGCAAATAAAATGTAAAGAACTAAGGTCAGAAATCTCTCAGATTTCATCCAAAATATCTTTCTTTGAACGAAGGTCTTACTAGTTTGGAACAACATGAGAGTGAGCAATTAATGACAGAATTTTCCTTTTTGGATGAACTAACCCTTTAAACAAACTCACCTGCCTATAATTTTCTATTAATCTTTATGAGCTTTATTGTCGGTGTATCTGATAGTTCACCCAAAAATGACAATTCTGTCATCATTTTCACAACATTGTGTCCAAACATGGCTTCTTTCTTCTATTTTTTAAGGAATGCTGGTAACTAGACAGCATTGGTCCCTATTGATTTCCATTGAAATCTTCTTTTATGTTCTACAGAAGAAATAAAGTCATACAGGTTTGGGGCCCTATCTTGCACCCGGTGCAAATGACTTTGTACACTGACGCATGTATTATTCCTATTTTGCACCCGCACAAAGCGGGCTTTTCCCTCCACAGGCGCACGTCGGTAAACTAGGAAATGAACTTGCGCTCCATGGGCTGGTCGGCACATTCCCTGGTGCTTTTTTGCAGTTCCAGAAAACAATTCTGCCACTGACCAGAAAAAAAACCTAGTCTAAAGTCAGTGGCGGGTTGTGCGTGGTTCATGCTATTTTAAGCACGCATGCTTCGCCATAATGTAGCAGGTGCACAACGCACATACACTTTGACTCCCTCATCAACACAGATGCAGCAGTTTTTATTTCTGAAAATCATACATTATAACAAGGAAAAATATTAAAACATGAGGGAAATCATTGTGGTGTCCATGAAAATGTAAAAAATGTATTCCCACGCCTGTTAAACCGACGCTGATTTGGGTGGGTTTCTCCCATCCCCATACAACGTCACTTTTGTCTTTCACTGCCGAAAGAACGTCGGCCTCCTCAGCTGTGAACCGCTCCGGCCGTGCGCCTGGTAAATCCGCCACAATAATAACAATCCGCCATGCAACCTGCGCACCTGCTCTTAAAGGGTATGTTGGATGACACTCTTGGTTTAATTGGTTTATTTCAAATAACACCCAAACTACACCTATGAATAATGAAGCTATTTCAGACCAACCCCTTTTAAACTCAGGTGCAAGAGTCTTTATCCTGCCGGTAAAATAGCAACAGCGCCCAAGATCCGCCCACAAAGTTACTTGCGCTTCGCGCTTGATACTTGCGTTTCAGATTAAAATAGGGCCCTTGGAATGACATGAGGGTGAGTAAATTATGCACTGTAATGGATTTTTGTAATTTGAACAGTATTTTACTGTAATATGTACATTATAATACTGTTAAATGTGTCAACAGTATAATACTGTAAATAGCCGAGGATTATGGGAAAATATGTTTTTACTACTGTAATTATTTTCTACACGGTAATGGATTTTTGTAATTTGAACAGTATTTTACTGTAATATGTACAGTATAATACTGTTAAATGTGCCTACAGTATAATACTGTAAATAACCTAGGATTATGGAAAAATATATGTTTACTACTGTAATTATTTTCTGCTGTAAATCGTGAAAAAAAAATCGAATTATATAATAGATAAATAAAAATATACAGTAGTTAAATGAATACAATATACAGTATTATTCCTGTAAATTAAAATATGGTATTTGTAATGTAAAGGAAAAATACAGTACTCTTACTGTAAATATTAATACAGTTTACAATTGTATAACTGTAAATGAAATTACACTACTGATACTTTAAACACTTTTTACAGCAGAATTGCACTGTAAAATGACAGAAGAACATTTTTAATAAAACGGTCCTTTTAAATTACTGTAATTCTTTTCAGTGCTGCCTTTCTTCGCAACAGCTCAGTTCCACCTTTATTCTAAAAGCGCAATGTTGTGCCATTTCCGTAGGCAGAATGTAAGTAAATGGAATTAATTTTTAAAAGATATTTGTGTACATTTTCTATTGATCAGAGCAACAGATTTGCATAATTCCTCTAGTAAACAAGGGGCTAAAATAAACAAGCATATGCAAATAAACAGCACTATCAGACACCGTAAATTCATTCTTGGTAAATTCCCCCCTTTGTCTTTCAAATCAAAACCTAAAAGGACCAGTTAAAAATCAATTGCTCCCCAATTAAGGTGTTTTTGTATTTCAGCTACATACAGTACAGAGCTAATGTAGCTAAACACAAAGAAACGTAAATGCTTCCGAGTCTTTAAGTGCACTTTAGTGCATTGGAGATCCTGCACATCCCTCAAAATGATTTATCTCCCTCTGCCTCCTCTGCTCTTTTATCAAATCCCATCCTACTCCATCACTTTTTCTCTCTTTCGCGATTCATCTCACCATCTTAATAGCCTCTGGGTAAAGGGGTTCGATGAGGACTCCGCGACTGGTGGCCACGCTCTCCACAAGCTCGTTCAGCGCAGCACGTTTGATCTCTTTCCCCTTCAGGTCGGCGACACAGTCCAGAAAGTCAAAAAGCACACAACACTGCTGGAGCTTCTTACAGAACAAGTCATGAAGCTCTGCCACTGGAGCATCTGAGGGACAGGAAGGAGAGGACATGTAATCTTATCTAATATATATACACACACACACAAATATACTGCACATTTACCATGATGAGTTTACTATATTTTACCAAGTCCAGCCAATAAGCCAGGCATAGTATCTATCCTAGGAACAAACATTGTTTCTCTTTTGTAGTTTGTGTCTGCTAAATGCATAAATGTGATGTTTTTTCTTTCTTTTTCTAAAAAACATACCATGATAAAAACAGAAAGAGTCTTGAACAGTGTTGGGTGTAACTAATTACTAAGTAATTAGTTACTGTAATTTAATTACTTTTGCCTTGAAAATGTAAAGTAAGGGATTGCTCTTCATTTATCTGTAATTTAATTACAGTTACTTCTGATGTAATTGAGGTAAATACTGTGTATAGATCAATCCGATCTCACAGCGATTCGTATGCATTTTATGAGGTGTCTAAATTGTATGATCGCACTCGTACAAATTCGTATGAATTATTGTAAAATATGTATGAAAAAAGTGTGAAATGTCATGAGATCAGACATAAAACAATAGTGGTTTTAACAGCAAAATGTATTGTCTGATGTTAAAAAGTATGTTTTTATAATGTAATCTTCTCCACCTTGGTCAGTTTAAGGATAATTCATGCAATTTTACAGTATTTATTTGAAAGAATTAAAACAAATTCATGTCTATCCTTGTATTATTCAGCTGGTTGAGATAGATATGGGGTTTTGAAAGTAATTAGTAATTAAAAGTAATTAAATACTTTTTAGAGAGAGTAATTAGTACAGTAATCTAATTACACTGTTGAAGAGGAAATTAGTAACTAGTAACTAATTACTTTTTTAGAGTAACTTACCCAACACTGGTCTTGAAATACCATGCACATAAATCTGATAAATGACCATAACTGTATCATGGTACCACCACAGTACTTTTTCCTAATGCTACACAGTCTAGTGGGTTTTTACATAGAACCTAAGTGTTCTTTACTCAATTTAAACAAACTTTTATGCAAAAAAAAAAATATTCTAATGTTTTAAATGATTGCATAATTCTTTCAAGTTTAACATAACAATTTCTTCTAAGAGCGTAAATCGATGCAATAGAAGAACATTTTTGGGTTCCCCAAAGAACCTTTCTGTGAATAGGGCTGTCAAACGATTAATCACGATTAATCACGATTAATCGCATCCAAAATAAAAAGTTTGTGTTTACATAATATATGTGGGTGCACTGTGTATAATTATTTTATATATATAAATCCACACACATGCTTGTATATATTTAAGAATTTATTTATTTTATTTCATGTTTGTGTATTTTTACATATACAAAATAATGTATATACACAGTGCACCCACATATATTATGTAAACACAAACTTCAAAAAAGTTTTTTAAAAAGTCTTTAAAAACTGTTTTTTCTTAGTGTAGTGAAGAACATTTTTGATAATCTTGAGAGCCTTTTCCCACTATAAAGAACCTTTTGTGCTATGGAAAGGTTCCATCATGGATGCTAAATTTCTTCATGGAACCATCAATGCCAGTAAAGAAGAACCTTTATATTTATGCTCTCCAACAGAACAATAACATTAAGGATGGTTGGATCTAGACACTTGGATCTATAGACAGAGTATATAATGCAGATTTCTTGAAGTGGATAGACGGGATGCTAATGAGAAATGAGTGGAGGAGTCTGGTGCTAACATGATTAGCGGGTGCTATCTTTAACCCTGGGCTGTCTCGGCCCTCTGTGGACATAGCGCCTCGAGGCACAATAACCATGACAATCCACTCCATTCATCTAAAAACTCAACAAAACTACATACCCTACTTTTCCCATACTTCGACATGTGAATCTCTCTCTGTCTCTTAATCTCTCTTTGTCATTAGCCTCAGCCTGCTAGCTACTTAGTACAATTACTCTCCATTAAAAATGGATTAGTCTTAACATTCACAGTCTGCCACAGATAGAGTCATCCTAGAGTCGGAGTGCAGCAGGTGAAGTTAAAGGAGACAGACCAAGAAATCAACAAGGCGAAAATGAAGATTGCTGAAGTGAATGTGATGAAAAGAGGCTGGTGTGATTGCTTGTAGACAGGGGGAAGGATAAGGTGCAAAAGAGCATGACACAGCCACAGCAGTCTGAAGAGAAAAACGAAATTGTCTTGGGAAAAGTGTGAGAGAGAAAGAGGGTGGAGACACGAGGAACTGGAGATGTACTGAGAATTAGAGGGAGAGTGAAGCTGAGAACTGAGAGAATGAATAAAATGAGTATTTGAAATGAGAGCTTAAATCACGGAAAGAATGTGAAAACTATAATTATTGATTTGAAGAAATAGCAGCAGTTTTACATCTAAAGTTGAATGGTATCGCTCTAGTTAGACAAGTCGTCACTCTAAGCATGCTGTAATGTTGAACATGCAAAGCTGCTAAATATAGTGGCCAATAAGCAACAGTGGGACGTAGAGAGAGAGAGAGAGAGACAGAGAGAGATGCATAGTATAGGGAAAGAAAACAGTGCAGAGAGAGTCGGAGAGATGATGTCATCCCTCTTCCCTGTTCCTCTCCTCATGATCTCCTTTTACCCCTCCTCTCCATCCCTCTCTCACAGTCATTCTCTCCGTACATCTTTTTCTGTTGTAGAGTGATTTTAATGAGTAAACTGTGTTTTTTGTGGCTGTTTTTTGAGCCACCACAACCCATAAAACAGACAAGCAAAAATAATGCATGACAAAAAAAATGCATGAGATTTTTATTTTTTTTTTGAATGTGGAATGTGATCTTCAAATAATATTTTAACTTGTTTCATGGACACCATGATGTTACTTGATAATTTAACTGCAAAATACAAAATACAACCATAGTTGTGGGGCAAGTGACTGGGGCAGTTCTAGTCCTAGGATCGATATGTACAGTATATACTTTTCAACAAATAACAGTAAAAACCCTTTTTTTTAATAAATGGGGTTCTTTTGAAAGTTGAAAAAAAATCCTGAAAAAAACAAACAAATTAGTATTAATATTATTATTGATAATAATAAAGTTTTTTAAGAACCAAATTGCCAAATTAGAATGATTTCTGAAGGATCATGTGACACTGAATACTGGAGTAATGATGCTGAAAATACCATCACAGGAATAAATTACATTTTAAAATATATTAAAATAGAAAACTGTTAAGTTAAATGTTAATAATACTTAAATAATTCACAATATTACTAATATATTATTAATACAAATAAATATGTGTGTGTGTGTCTGTGGGTTTTTCTCTTTTCTACATTTTGTCCTCAACAATAACTCTCCCTCAGGTACACTGTTCCTGCACTTACAGCTTCAACATGCTTATCCATTTCACTCTCTCGGTTTCTCTAATGCTTTTTTTCTCTTTCCTGTCTCGATAATCACTCACTCCCTCTTTTATTCTCTCCCTCTTCCTCTCTTGCCCTCTTTATTGATCGAAGGAGGCCAGAGAGGGAGCGGGCCTTCTGTGTACTGTAACCTTACACCAGCCCTGACCAGCTGGACCCTGCAGGAAGAAGAAGGCAGATATATACCCACCACTATTCACACTCTAAGGTTATTGCTAATAGATATGAGATGCTGTCATAGCTAACCCAACAAGTGCAAACTCTCATTTCTGTTTCACTTATGAAATTGAGGAGCTTTGAATGTGTAGACGAGTCACAATGCGAATGAGGCTGAGAGCTCTGAGCTGCCCATTGTCCAATTGGAAAACACTTTCCCTCCAGCAGTGACAGCTATTTACAGAGACACACGCTCGCAAACTCACGAGGACTAATAGTGAAGTCACTCCAGAGACCTAAGTGGAATCAACAACACAAATGAACTTGAAGAGCAGAATTTGAATGTTTACAAATGATAATATAACGCACCACCAATGGCTCACAATACCGCACCCTGCAGTCTTTTTTTCCGGTAACTAATAACCCAAGCTAATAAACCTGGCAGTGTTGGCCATATTTTTGGCTGATTCAGGTCATGTTTTGGACTGATAGAGCATCTCAGCTGTTTTATTCACTTACTTTCTATAACGCACAAACACAAATAGAGGCTCACAGGTAAATTCACAGCCCAAACAATATTAGGTAGAGTCTGTCATGCTTCACTAAGCTAATCTTGTGTTTAAAGAGCATTATATATGTCACATCTATATATCCTGTGCCATTAATGGAGCTTAAATCTCTAGCAGGTACATGTTAAACAAACAAAAACAACTTTTTAGCACACTGATAGTCGAGTTTTGCCAATCCATAACTGCCATAAACTCAATCTAACACAAGCACCCAGAATACCACAAAGATCCACCAGAGCTGTGCTTTTTATACGAGAAATAAAACCAGAGTTAAACCTACAACCAGTCATAGCCCTGAAGTTAGATCTACTGGATTTAGTAAGAGTAAAAGAGACAGACATTGATTAACACAGGAGATGTATCTCAGTGTCATGTGAATGGCTAAAAGCAGGTCAGTTGGATGGTTAAGCAGGACAGAGGCTCAGTCTGGACCCCCTGTGACACACCAACTGGCAGCAAAACCTCAGCTGGAGAGTCCCGTTAAAACTGGCACCACTAAATCCTACTTCACTGGAAATGTAACTCAGATGATTCCTGCATTAGACGAAGTGAATCATATTCTGCTGAAGTGTGAGTCATGAAGTCGAGAACTTGGAAAACCTATAAAATTTAGTGCCATCCATGAAATACTGTGAAACAACACTGTATTATTTGTGGTTATTCTACTCTACAATGCATCTACTCTTATGCATCATAATCCAATTGCTTATTTACGACTTACCATCCACAAATATGATCAGTAGCTTCCTAGACAGTTCAGAGTTTCTCCCTCACTTCAGGTGGATGACCAAAATGAGCATATGGAAGTGTAAATATCAGGGTCTTCAGACTGAGGATACTTTTAATTTCATTGCATTCAAACCACTTAAAGGGACGGTTCACCCAAAAATTTTAATTCTGCCATCATTTACTCACCCTCAAGTTGTTCCAAACCTGAATGTGTTTCTCTCTTCTGAACACAAAATAAGATATTTTGAAGAATGTCTGTACAGTTGATGGAGCCCAGAAGTCAATGGGGCCAATCAACTGTTTGGTTACCAATATTCTTTAAAATGTCCTCTTTTGTGTTCAGCAGACGAATGAAATAGAGGGTATGCACGTGACATCACGTCAGCCGGAGTGACTGTGGACTGAGTGGCAGCATTGGTTTTCAGCGTGAATGCCGCAAAAACACACAAAACAGCTATGAGATTGACTGTACAAATAGATTTGACAAGAAGTCTGAAGTATATTTTTACAGAGGGCCAAAGGCTAGTGAAAAGAGAAGCAAATGTATCGGTACAATTCACAGAAACAACTGGACTCTATAGGCAGCGAAAAATGAATTTGCAGTTTTAATTTTGTGTCGATATGTTGAATTTCGGGGTTAAATCATACCCTATTGAATTGTTATTGTATTGACGCCTCTTCTTAAATATTTACGATTTATTATATTCTGTATAATGGATGTTTTTAAATAAACATTGACAAAAACTATAAAAGTTTTAGGGCTGGATGATATGACGAAATATATAACATTGATAAGTGAATACCCGGATTTAGACCTACCTATATTGTATTTATCTAAAGCGTTCACAGGCTAATTTGCTTTATGTATATCCCCCCACGTGTAAATCAGGCACATATTGTCAGGAAACACGATTCCTGGCTGCATGTCAATATCCATGGATCACTGGATATTTGGTTATTTGTAAGGAGCCCTATATTGAGTCCAACCTTTAGTTCAAATTAATAATTGTTTGTTTTACTCTTGTTTTTGCAGTTTTCCCTATTAAATCCAGTCATACAGCGGCTCTTTTGTCACTCAGTCTGGCTGAGGGGGTGTCTGGCGGAAAAGTGATGTCAATGCATACCCTCAATTCATTGAGGTTTAGAACAACTTGACGGTGAGGAAATGATGACAGAATCTTAATTTTGGGGTGAACCATCCCTTTAATTAGTAAAACAGAAGTTTACTTTGTGAATCAATGTGAATCATTATTGAATCATTTTTATTGCAATTCATTAAAACTGCACAATGGATTTCAGATTCCCAGCATGAATCATGACTATGATTGACTGAAGATGGTATGTGTTCTTAAGCCAGATATTATTATGGTTTATGTTGCTTTACTTGATAATTACTATGCAAATACCACTGCAATGGACAGTTTCTTCTTTCCTGCAATTCTAGCAGATTGTCATGCTAACCTAGTGCAATAGTCTCATTTGAGTTACTTTGACACATCTAATCTTATTGGTGTTACTCAGTTAACTTTTTGCAACACGAGACGTTTAAGTTGAGTTAAATTTAATGTTACAACCCCCCATTCCAGTACAGCTAATTTAAGTTCAGTCAAAAAAATGTATAGGCCTACACTTTTTAAATTATGTACCCTTGAATGATGGAAGCATTAAAGTAAAACCTGCTGAGTCTAGCTGTGCTCCTCGGAAGATTTAGTTACATTTGGCGTCCTGGTCCCATCTCTTAAGGATGCTCAAGAAAACACTGAGTTCACCAAAATGGCTGTAATAGTCTATTTTAGTAGGCTATCATGGAATGAATAATTATTTTCATTTGCTAAATAACATGTCATTAAAAACAAACCACCTCACGTCCCAGTTAAAGCAACCTACCTTTAAGTAAGGGCAGCGGCGTGAGCTCCACCTGGGAGCTCTGATAGCGGAACTGTGAGGAGCTGTGGGACCGTCGCTGCCGGGCACGGCGCATCGAGCGGCGGGGGAAGCCGTCTACCTTCTCTGCGCTCGGCACAGAGAAGCCCGTGGTCGGCGAGGATGGGCTCGACGGAGGTAGCTTCGTGGGGGTCTCCATCGCAGCAAAGGTGGTTCTCGGCAGAAGACTGTTCGAAGGAGGAAGCCAACCGCCGGAATAGGCACCCAAAGCGCCTTGTTATTGAGTCAGAAATATATATTTTTTTCTTGGATTGAAAAAGTAAAATGGACAAACAGGGACCGACTATAGTCAGAAGTTATCTAACCTGGTCTAAATTGTAGACAGAGGGATGGTAGAAGTAAAAGCTATCAGTGTTCAATTTGACGCGTCTCTTGCTCGTGTTACATTAAACCCCCCCCCAAAAAAACGAGATTAGACACGGAAATAAGCACAAGGGTGAATGTAATTATCTATATCTTTATGGAAAGATACTGGTGTGAACACATATTTCTACAATAAAGACATCTCTGTCGTACTGTCGTCATCAGAAAGTCATCGGCCTAAATTTGGTCTTTATTTAAATATTTATAGGCTAGAGGCATAAATCGGTACTGTATTAAAACTCGGACGTAATAAGCATTCTATCCAGTGATCATGGGCCAATTAATCCATGTTGAAAAACAAATGGGCGATTTAAATCCCGTCATTTATCTCCTCCGTACAGGTAGCCTACAAATGCATCTCTTATTAATTAAATGTTATCGTCATATTACCAGTCCCCAGTTCTGCTCCTCAAGTCCTTTTCAGAGCCGTCCAGCGTTCCCCTATTAAATCCGTTATTGTACAGTCGGCTCGGTTCGGTCAGATCCACACAGGGCGGGGATGAACTGCTTCAAACGTGCCTACATGTGTAAAGCATCACGGCGGCCGCTGCAGCACTGATACCCCCTTCTACCTCCTTCCCTCAAATACAAGGAACCGCTGTTCAATTACTCCTATCACAAGGATATAACAAGGACAGTCTCGCTGACTTTGCCCGTCGTCCTTCTTCCCCACTGATAACTCGTGTTTTCCCCCCGTTTCTTTATTTCCCAGCAGCCAGTGTCGGTCGTTGTCTTCTTCAGGTGGTGCAAGTAGATGTAGATGCTACACACTGCAGATGACGCTCACGCGCTCTTATTTATTTATTTACTTACTCATCCTACATTTACGCGATCCGTTTCTAGACGTCGCGATGTTATGGTTATACCGTTTGCTCTAATCACCGTTTAAGCGACAACATATGCTATTTTTATATCATCCCTATCGTTATCAGACAGCTGTTTTCTACCTCAGCCCCTTCCCTTCTCCTCCCTCTCTCACTGGCTGACACAGTCTCTGTTAGCCGCTGTGTTTTGGGACTGTCAGGTTGGCCATTGTTCTTGCTTCATTCGTTCATTCTTTCGTGCGTTCAACGCTCGCTGTAACCGCTGATTTTTATTCAGTCCGTCGCTAAGTATCTTTCGAACACGCGTTTTGTGATATTAACCGACCGACGACGACGTGTCGCTGACCTACCTAGAAGACTACTAAATGTGATGCTGAACGTTATGGGCGTTTTGGCTATCGAGAGACCATCCCCTGCTGTACCACTGAGAAAGATTGAGTGCTTTTGCTATTGATTGGTCGTTTTAAGTGTATAAATGAGTCAATGATAAAGAAGAATATAAAAAGAACAAAAATAATTATTTTAAAAATCAAATTCTTAATTTTTAAAAATATTTTCTAATATTTATGATAAATACTGTTGTTCGAAAACACTTTAAACAGCTTAAAACAGCTTAAACAGTGAAAACAGCTTTACGAAGCACTGCACAGGCTGTTATCACTTTGCAGACAGGTGCCAGTCGCACCTCTCCATGCAAAACGTGAAGGCGCCTCTTAAATTGACCAATACCCCGCTCAATTACGGCTTGTTTTCTTGTGAGCTCAAATGAACAGAATTCAGTTGATATTTTTAAAACAAAATGGGTAGGCTATTTATGGGAAGTAGAGTAGCCTAGTGCAACACATTTGTTGTTCTCTAAATTTGAACTCCACACACATTAATTGTATGTTGTCACTGTTGTAATTTAACTGTGACCACTGGTCAGGATGGTGGTAAGGTGTGAGGAGCCATGGTTTACAAGGATAACCACTGTCCCCTAACAAGTGGCAATTTGCTGGAATACGACGTCCTTCAAACGTCTCAGGCCACTCTCCCCCAGTATCCTGCATCCTGCGCCGGGCCATTTTGCAACAATGTCTACAATCTGCACTGAAAACAACTTGAATGTTTAGGCTGTGGTACCTCTTCCTATTAACATAAACATCCTCATTTTCAGACGGTGCAATCATTCGGATGTGGCATCCATTAATTACTCCGACAACACCAGGGAAGCTTGCTATATTCATTAATGCAGTTTTTTTGAGCCTGCAAGCTGGGAATGTCCAGTGGAAACAAAATGAACTGTGACACAATAAGAGGTTCTGAAAGTGCTGTAATTGTGTGATCACTCTGCTTACAGAAGGTCGTGATAGACCCAAGTCATCACTGCTGCATTGTTGCATTTTCCCAGTTGCTAAATATCGTCATAGTGATTACTTTCATGTCTGGCGCTATGGCATTTCTGCGCTGTTTTGGAGATGTTAGTGTGTCTCCAATAAGATCAGATCAGTCACAAACATGATCTCTGCATGATCTAATCCATAGCGTTTTATTAACTGTCATCCATTGTCTGGAACGCATTTCGTCTACCTCTTCGTCTTTCTGGCATTTTCTCCTCTCCTAGAGAAACTCTTAAGTGTCTTAAAAGTCCCTGCCCGTGCTCCTAACAATTTTGACCTTAAGACCTCTTGTAAGGGTTAAGATGCTTTCTGAATTAGTTTTTTCTTTACGAGGATATTTTCCTATAGAGTAAGCATCCACATTTCTAAGAATTTTCTTAGAATTTTGTCACTAGGAGCTACTCTTTTCATTAAGATTCTTTATGAATACAGGCCTTGATTTGTAGCAAAGTATACTTATACATTTTATATTTTTGCAGAACTGAGATGACTGCCAAAAGGGGAAGGAGAGAAAGTCTGTTGTCAGAATACAAAAAAAAAAGACATCTCTATGGCAAATATAGTCATTATAAGTATACTGCTATGCAATTTGGCCAAGGTTGCAGAATTTATTTCATTTTTTATTTAATTTTTTTACTGTATTGAGAGTGTGTTGTATTGCAATTCTAAGTTCATGTTCAATTCTTTTTTTAACTGAAAGTTTCATTTAAATCTGTAAAACCTAAGATGGTGGTACCATATTTTTTACAGTAAATTTCTGGCAACCACCGCTGCCGGTTAAAAAAGCTGCGTGTAGTATCTTGTTTTGTAAGAAATTTATTTTTGAATAACTTGTATCTGGACAACAGTAAGTGACACTGAACGATATTTCCTTAAATAACATTTGAAATTATTAAAACATAATTTATGAATTAACTGAAAACTCTTATATCAAATCACAGATCAACTATCACAAATCACAATAGCAAGGAGTTACTAAGCCCAACATAAGGCTACTGTCTTGTAATACATTTTTGAAACATTTCATATTTAAAATATAGCTACATGTAAAAATAAATCTCACCATCTTTAAGTCTTGCTTAAATAAATTAGAAGTTACAACATATTCACACCTTAATGGATCATGAGTTTTAGCACCGCTTGCATTTGAATACAATAAAAAGAGATGTTTGCAGTATGTAGTGTGTTTGGCTTGTCATTAAATAAGAACTAGACTGTACTGCACCTCAAAACTGCTGTAGGCACCCATTCCCATTTAAGGTGTCCCAAGGAGACCAATCGATACTGTCGAGTAGCCCTGGCAAGTCCACTAAATTAGTGTCTGGTAAAACTGAAAGGTCCGAAAAGAGGTTGGGTTCATGGGCGAAGTTGAAATCTGAGGTAGAGGGTGGAGCTGTGGGTGGACCTACTGGAACACTAACTGATGGTCCATATGGACAGAGTTTAGTGCAGTGAGGTTCATGTTGCTCCAAAGCAGTGGTGTAGATTTGAAGCTCCTTCTTCAGCTCAGCGATTTCTTTTCGGAATGCGGCATTAGACTGCTCTAGATCTTGGAGTTCCTAAGTAAAAAAAAAAAAGAAAAAGAAAAGTTTATAAACTGTACAATAGTGAAATGCAGAAGTTACAAAGGGAACGAAAATGTGGCACAGTATAAGAAAGATTTGAGCAGCTCTTCCAACTTAAATATTTTCAGAGGAAAAACACAACAGACTCTTTTAAAAAATAATAATTTTCTGTCAATCTATGAAAGGTTCTGATTAGTGGGTTGGGGAAAGGGGAAAGTCCAAGATTTGTACATCATCTGAAGAGAAAATGAAAGTGAAAATGAAGGTAAATAGTCTGGCGCTAGTGCAATAATCAGTCCCAGTCATGTTTCCAAGAAATGCCTGCTTTGAACTGAAGTTGCGCAATAGTAATGCTTCCTCTCTCCTCCACACACACACACAACATAGTAATTATTAACAAACCAACACGCACGCACAAAAAATAACCTGTACAGAAACAAATGCAGTTGCATTTTTAATACACACCTTCTGCTGAAGGTTATTATTATGACACATTACTTTATAATTCCAAGTAGGCTAATTATAAGGGAGCAGATTATTTGTCTGATAATTACAATAATAAGAACAATATCACATATATTTGTGTGAGTAACATGAATGAAAAGATACATGCAAAACAAATGTGAGGATTTGGAGACATCAAAAGATAACGAGTAACAAAGCAAAAGTTACACATTCAAAAGGGGAAAGAGAGTGTAAAAGGTCGTAATATGCCACTGACCTCGTGCAGTACATCTGCCTTTTCTGTCTGTTTTCTTCGACTCCTGCGCGCTGCATCTCTGTTTTTCTCTTTGCGATGGTGCCTATGGCCATCTGACTGTGTGCTCTGAGGATATTCATCATCAGATCATGTATATGAATTATAATATATCGATATTTATAATATTTTATTGTTCGTAATTAGATATTAGGATATAAAAATTACTGCATATGTGTGTGTGTGTGTGTGTGTGTGTGGGTGTGTGTTTTAAACCATAAATAAATTAATATTATAAACAAATATTTATTTATAAATATTGTATTGCTTGTAATATGTATGTGTAGATAGTACAATTACATAAAATAAGTTGATTCATTACCTACCCAATCTAGAGGACTCTGAGAATCACTTTGCGAGAAAGGACTTCCCTGGTCAAAGTTATCCATGAAGACAGCTGGCATCTCCAAGAACACGGGTGCTCTCTTCGACAGTTAAATCAGTACAAAATGCTTGCATGTATACTTTCAGAATAAATCAGTCGTTGGTTTTATTTCCGTATTATACAAAGTTTTACGATTTGAAATGCAAGCGCGTTAAAAAAAAAACCCTTAGGCAGCTGTTGTCTGCAAAACTACATTGCCTGGTCATGATTTAAACTGCTCGGAGGTTTTTAATGTAAGCAGTGGGCGGTGGAATGAGCCAATAGCTCTGGCAATGAGATGACGCAACAGAGGGGTGGACTAGTGTGTTTTCGGTTTCGAATTATTTTAAACGACTCGGTTAGCGGAGACTGGAGAGGTCATCGCCACCCACACAAAAATGCCAGTAATTGGGTTGTAGCCTACATTTCCCGCTCTACAGTTTACTGGGAATTCCTATCCGGAAGTCCAAACGGATGGAACGCTTTATGGGATATTCAGGCTTTACTATGTGTGTAAGGCTAGGCTACTTTATTTCCTTACTAAAATGAATGTGAATTAAATAAACGAAATAAAATTAATGGATGTCTAGTTTAAAGAGGACAAACTTAGATTACAAGGGAAATTGTTAATGTGTTATAATACCTTTTTAAATATTTTTTAAAAAATGATGGAAATTCTCCTGTCCAGTACCCTGGCATAGACATACATCCATACATTACATCTCCCTGTTGGAACACAACATCCAGACACTTGAGATACTCAGGGCGGATCTCATTCACCCCTGGTGCGGTGCCTTGTCACCGAGGAGTTTCTTGACTACCTCGGTGACTTCAGCTTGGGTGATGGACGAAGACCGGTCGGTGGGATAGAGGAAATCCTCGAATTATTCCTTCCACTGTCCAATGACATTTTTTTTTTTTTTTTTTTTGTGAAAAAAAATTGAAGATAGCTTTATTGATTAGCTTTGACATTTCAGTGTTGTGGTGGAAATGACACCAATTTTTGTATTAAAAAGTAATATTGATGGTCTCACATTAAAAACCATAATGTATTTTAATTATTTTACTAGTGCTTAATTTAAGAATATTAAAAGTTACCAGATGTCATATTTTTAACTTGTATTTTCATTGTTGAAGTTAAAAAGTCTGTGTGTGCAAAAAGGAGAAAACAGTGATTTTAACACCTAGGAGGTTGAAAAGTATGAAGGTACTAAAAAGTTTAAGGTTTGACAAAGAAAGAGGAATTTGTCCAAAATTATATGTATTTTTAAAAATATGAACAAAATTAATAAAAGTGCCTATAGTCTAATATATATATATATATATATATATATATATATATTGGGAGTCTGCTTGGAGAAAAGTTTGCTGTCACTTCTTTCACTGGGTAGGGCAATAGAGGAAGTTGAATAGATACAGATCTATGCTGGAAACATGAGGGCTATAAGTTCAAGAGGGAAAACACAAATAAGCAATTTGAGACAGACTAAAGAAGACATTTACCGTAAGGTTTCTTTTAGACTTTGGATGAAAGTCAATGAAACATTCTATTTAGTTACAGTTAGGTCACAGTGTTTTATTAATCAATTAATTGTTTATGATGAGATTTTATGATATACCCCACATTTTTTTTATTAGTAATACTGCAAAAAACTTAAACAAATAAACTCTTCATATTTTCTTACGCTTGTATAACCATCATTATAAACGTTCTCTAATGTTATTGTGGTTGCTCTTGTTTGTAAATATTATTTTATCATTTATTTTACGTTTATTACATTTATTAGCATTCCCTTGCACTGAATACTTGTGCTGGGTACATTTCTCAAAAATTGTTGCAGTTACTGATCCCAAATTACATGACAGTTAGTAATCTAGATTACTTTTTTAGATTATGTAATCTGATTACTTTATGATTACTTTTTAGATTACTTTGAACCTACCTTGTTTATCACATTGATTTGAAAATTATAATCTTATACCATATTGATATAAAAATACAAAGAGAAAGATTACATTACCTCAGAGTTTCCCAGACTGGGGGTTTGTAATGGAACCACAGGTTTGTAAGTTTAAATCGTAAAGAAATTAAATAAATGTTTTGTGACCAATAACCGACATCAGAGAACTGTGAACTTAATTTTGTTTTCATTTATTATTATTATTATTATTATTGAGAATTTTATTTTTGACCCAACTTATTTTTTTTTCAAGTATATAATTAAGTAGGCTATAATTAATTTATGTGTTTGTTAGGAGTTACATAAATATACATATTCTTAAAAATGTGTGTACCCAAATTCTAATTAATTTAGCAGTAAAGCACATTCTGATTTTATCTTCAACGTAAAAGCCCATCCTTGAGTAAGAGAAAATAATATTTGGCAGGCAGTGAAAAGGTCAAACTAGCATTGCTGACCAACCAATCATACAACCAGACAGACAAAATTAGCCTAACTTACTTTGCATTGCAAGTCTTCTGGTGGAGTAGCTCGCATGTTTGACTTATGCACATCAGGGGGCGCTGCAAAAGAACTTACTGATTTTACGACTGGATTCAGCTTACTGCACCTATCAGAAACGCGAACACGCCCTTGCCGCTGTTCTCCTTTGCCAATAGAAAAGGCCCAAGTTTAATTGACAGTTAGGACAACCAATCATATGCCTTTAACATCACATTTGCGTATTCTCTAACCAATCATACTTCAATGGGTTGTGTTACCTCATAGTAACGCTTCCTTGTTTCTAGTACGGCTTTTCACTATACGCATGTGATATTTATTTAGGAAATTATTTCATGCGTTTCAACAATTAATGTGCAAATTCGGGCTTTAGGCCACTTCAGTGTTTTACATTTAAACTTTCACGATGGGTTTACTGACGATCCTGAAGAAAATGAAGCACAAGGAGCGTGAAATGCGTCTACTGATGCTGTATCTTTTCATAGAACTGAATTCAATTCAAATGTTTATATTCAGATACGTTTATTTTACACCGATGTTGTTTTTAAATGTTTGTAGTTTTTATAAAGTGTATATAATCAGCTTACTCTATTCACGACTTACGATTACTCAGGCTAGGCTAGTTTAATGTAAAGTTTGTGATACAGAAGACTCTTGTGGGCCCTTAACCTATAACCTTTTATAGTGGACTTGACAATGCCGGAAAAACAACCATCCTAAAGAAGTTCAACGGCCAAGATGTCAGCACGATCTCTCCAACATTAGGCTTCAATATAGAGACGCTTGAGCATAGAGGGTATGACGGAAACTAGTTGTATGTTATGTAGATTTGCATCAGTACGAAGTTGTGGGCGTCATAAAATACTTTTAACTTAGTAAATGTCTCTGTTGATTGTTAATTTAATTAATTGTGTGTATAACTAATACATTTAACTAATATGTGTATAAACAGACTTTTTATTTACCACTATCACTGTGATGCATTTCAAATAATTCCTAAGTGCAATGTCTTTGTTTCTGTCTCATTTGCTTCACATTGAGACTAGGTTTAAACTGAATATCTGGGATGTGGGTGGCCAGAAGTCATTGAGATCATACTGGAGGAATTATTTCGAGAGTACAGATGGACTGGTGTGGGTTGTGGACAGCGCTGACAGATTGAGACTGGAGGACTGCAGGAAAGAGCTGAGTACTTTATTACTAGAGGAGGTGAGATTAACAATATCTTTACTTGGACCTAATAATGTCGTATAGTGTTTGAAGTTAAATGGATGAATAAAATGTAATGTGTAAGTCTATCTCTATACACTTCATATTATATGGGTTTGATTACTTCTATATTATTACTTTTTGGAAGCGTTTAGCAGGAGCCACACTGTTAGTTTTTGCCAACAAACAGGACTTACCTGGGTCTTTATCAAAAGATGCCATTCGAGAGGTGAGCCTTCAGTTAAACAGACAAAATCATTTGTATTTGCATGAACCTGACTAGCGTAACAGGTCACAACTGTAATTTGTGAATATGGCCATGTTTTCTGAATTTTCTCTGTGCAGGTCTTAGCCCTTGATGACATCAAGACCCATCACTGGTGCATAGTGGGATGCAGTGCCGTGACTGGTGAGAACCTGCTTACAGGTGTGGACTGGCTGCTTGATGATATAGCAGCTCGGATCTTTACAGCTGACTGATGGACTGATAGTTAACGCATTTGGCAGATAATGGACCCCCCAAAAAAGGATCTTTTTGGACTTTAAATTGTCAATACCACTTAAATGTTTAAGATGGTTTATGTAGATGTATTACCAACAGACTTTGTGATTTTAACATCAAAAGCTGCTTGCCTGAAACGGAAGCCATTTTGAAGTTGTTTGTGTACTTTTCAGTGCCATTTGTTCAGCTGCATAAATAAAGATACATCCCATCTGCCACGAATACTCATTTCTGCCTTGACAAACCTGATTATTAAAAAATGCTACTTACTCTGTAAGTGATTATAGTGCACTTATTATTTTAGTTCTGGAGGGTTTCTGCCTTTCAACTAGACAAATAATATCCATGAACAATTTAATTTTGACTTTATCCCATCGGAACACTGAAAGCTATTTAAAGGGTCGTATAATATCATGATTTCAGGTTTACACTGTGCCTTTAATTCTATTATTAGAATGCAAGTTCACCCAAAAATGAATATTCTTTCAACATTTACTCACCCTCATGTTGTTCCAACCCCATGAGATTTTCTTTTATCTTTGAAACACAAATTAAGATATTTTTTATGAAAGCTGAGAGCTGTCTTACTCCTTCATAAGCTGGAAGTTAATTGATAAATGCCACAAATGAATTATAAAGACATTTAAAATAGTCCAAGTTACTACAGTGGCTCAACCTTAAGTTTATCAAGCAACTACAATACTTTGTGCAAAAACTTGTATGGTCCAATGCTGATCATGTGTGTGATGCTGGCCAATAGCGACCCAAAGTTCTGACGTACCTAGAAACACTTTTACACTACATGAACTCAGTCAGAGGCCCACAGAGAGCAAGAGAGAGAAAGGGAGTAGTTACTTTGGCACACAAAGTATTTGGCCACTGATAAACTTATTGATGCATAAACTATTTTAATGAGGTCATTCACCTTTTGGGCTGGCAGATATCAATTAGCTAACACCCTACGGAGTGAGTTTTCAAAATCATTTGTATTCCAAAGATGAATGAAAGGCTTATGGGATAGGAACACAGGGGTGAGTTATGACAGTTTGTGTAAACTTACCCTTTAGTACTAGCATGAACACCCAAAACACAATGGAAAAATGGCACCTTGGCTTCACACATTTTACTAACAAAAAGTTATTGCCGGTTCATGTTGCCCAACTCATTGTTGAACAACCTTACTTTGAAGTGTCACTTTTCCAATTAGTTTACTAAAAATAACTTAACCTTCAAAGGTTAAGACTAATTAGAAATTTTTAAAACTCCTTTATTATTAAAAAAAACAACAACAACAACAACTTAATACATGCCAACAAGTACACATTTCCAAGAAAAAAATATTGGCAAGTAATTTAATTACAGTGTACACAAATTGAGTGCCAATCATTTATATATTCAATTTCAAACATGTCATTCAACAGGTGTACAGTATAGGAATTAGGAGCAAACATCAACCGGTCGTCCACAATTCAACTTTTCCCCAGATGTTTTTTAACAGACCTGGGAGAAAGAGGGAGGTCAGTGTATGGGGCAAAAAATAAAATAACCCATAATGAACTCGTTCAACAATTAAAGCACAAGAAAAATGAAGTATGGATCAGAGGTTAAACCAATCTGTCATGATTTTTCAGACTGGGGCGGTAGTTACTCATCACATCCATACTTAAGTGTACAAATGAACTTTAGGTACCTGAACACAGGGCACCATCCTTAAATCAGCTAGGCATGAAACCACCTGAGGGAGAGAAAAGTGGGGAGGATAGTAAGCGAGTACAAGTCAACTTGAATGGTACCTTTTAATAATTACATTTATCAGAAACATCAATCAGTCATGACACATCAGACTGGGGCGATAAGAAATCATCATTTATAAAGAGTAGTGAAAAAAAAAAAACACATGTACAAACCTTTAATGTCAACAAAACACCAGCATGATGTGACCTCTGGGGCAACCTGGAAGGACAGTAGCAACAATTAAAGCACAAATAAAAAAAGGCTATACATTAGGTGTGGATCAGAGTGTATCCCAATCAGTCATGAATTTTCAGACTGGGGCGGTAATCAGTCATCACATCCATACTAATTCAAACAAATAAGCCTCTTAGGTACCTACATTTGGAAACAAATTTTAAAGAAACCAATTGAGGTCAGTGGACTACCATTCAGTCAGATATATCAGAATGGGGCAGTAATCTTATTAACCCTTGTGCATCAATTAAAAAAAGTTACAGAGGTAAAAAGAGGACAAAAAGGTCCATGTCAAAAAACGGTCATAAAAATGTGACGCTTTGGAGCACAGACTTAAGTTTGGCATCATTTTAAAGAAGACCCTTTGCAGATTATTGCTGAAGTAAAAAAAATAATAGGTAAATCCAAAAAAAGTTATATAGGTATAGGTTTATGAAAATTTATAAAATAATTTTATATAAAATATATATTTTTTTAAATCAGGTTGAACTCAAAACTACAATAAAATCAAAGCCATAAATCTAAATAGGTTGTGTTCCAAATTTGAGGATGATCTCAAAAAAATGAGCTTTCGGTAACAGTTTGTTTGGGTGTAGGAACATATTTTCCCCATTGGGAGACACCATCTGATAAAAAAAAAAATAAAAAAAAATAAAATTGAAGCCTTGCCATCAGAATGAAAGCCTCTTAAAGACTGCATAAAATTTTATAGTTAACTGAACCGGGAATTAAAAATGGCAGTTTTAATGGGTTTCAAAGAGGACATTGTCCAAAAGGGGCTGAAGGGGAGTATTTTGTACCTAATGCAAAAAATATTTTTTATGAAAATGACAGTGAAATAGTAAAATTTCAATAAAAACACACCTGTGCCAAGTTTTTTGCAGTTAGCTTTAACACAGGCAAAGTGATCAAAAAACAAAACTGAAAAGGACAAAAAGGTCCACAAGGGTTAATCACACCTACCAATTCACATGAAATTAAACTAAAAAACACAAGCACATACCAACTTCAGCGTGAAGAGGGTCCAGAACTTCCAGGGGATGGTACAGAATGGCCATTGCAGTCCTGCATGGAATTAAAATCAAGTTAATTATCACAAAAAAAGGAAGACGTTGCACAACATTACAACTAATCCTTCTCAGACTGTTGGTAACCCCAACAAATCATCCCCTTATTGCCAAGGCAAGACCAGTGGGTTCACCTTTTCAGGTTCTGGTATTGTCAAGGCGTAAGACTTGTGCGAATTACATCATAAAAGGACAACAGGCTTGCATTACACATTTGGGATTGAATTCTTACCCATTTAGACAACTTCAAATGCCACTCGCCTGTGAGAAAAAAAGAAAAGACTTCAGATGGGCTTGTTACACATGTGTAGAGACAAATGCTAGTTCTGTAACATCAGTACAAGATGTATATTTATCAGCAGGACTTCAGACGAACGAGACTGCAAGAATCATCATAGGTTACAGATGGTATTGAGCATTAAAAAGGTGCAAGTTAATCAAATAGGCACCATTTGTGGTGGGATTTGATATAGTAAGCACATTCTTACCCGTCGAGACACTTAAGGCGTGCAACCTGTCATGAAAAAAAAAAAAAGCTTGAGCATCATTTGATACATAAACCACTTAAAATGGATAAAACGGTGTAACGTCAGTAATAAGATTTATCAACAGGGTTTCAGACGAACGAGATTCCAATAAATCATCATTAGTTACAGAGGGTATTGAGCATTAAAAAGGTGAAAGTTTATCAAATAGGCACCATTTGAGGTGGGATTCGATATAGCAAGCACATTCTTACCTGTCGACACTTCAGGCGTGCAACCTGTCATGAAAAAAAAAAAAAAAGCCTGAGCATCATTTGATACACAAACCACTTAAAATGGATAAAATGGTGTAACATCAGTAATAAGATTTATCAACAGGATTTCAGACGAACGAGATTCCAATAAATCATCATTAGTTACAGAGGGACTGCATATTAAGCACATAGAAGCAGGAAGTAACCTTACCTACTATAACCAGAGGACTCCGCACTTAGTCTTAAACAATAGTCCTGAAGAGAAGACAACAGGGGTTTGTCTGACTGGTACACACAATTATAATAATAACAAAATTCAATCAATCTCTCAGTTGTTCGTTACTTTTCACATGGGTTCAAAGTGAGCTAAGTATCTTCATCACAGAGATTGGACAAAACATTACGTATAAACAATAAAAATACCTTTGAAAGATGCTAGTCCTTGGTAAAAGGTCCTTTTGTGCAGATGTCACCTAATAAACAAAGGTTCTTACTTTATTTAGTTTACAAAAACAAAACCAACATGTTAAACCACTTCTGATCAGTGCTTTGGTGACTAATGCCATAGAGCAATATTGCCGTCCAGATGTTAAATGGTATAAACCATTCATCCTCTCAGACTATTTAAGAAAACACCACTCAAAACCAAAAGCTCACCTGAATGTCACTGACCATACTATGGCCACCAGGACAAGTGGAAGCACCTAGACAGATAAACGGCACCGTAAGCACAGAATTCAGCAAATATGGTTTAAGACATATGGCGATCAGACTTTGGTGACAAGAATGCCATAGGACAAATGTAATCTTGTTACATTGTTTACAATTCTGAAGTGATTAAGTTTACAAACTGAATTTAGGAAAACCACTTACCAATACAGAATCCATGGACTCAGTCAGTACACAGTTCATGTGCAGGCAACCCTAAAATACAAACATTATTTTTAAAACTACAATATGGTAGTGATGACTGAGCTCAAGTCATCCACGTTGTCAGAATAAAAAGGCAGACATCACTGGAAATCAGACATATGCTTGTCTTTTGAAATCATCATTTAAGCGTTTAGCCTAAAAGAGGAACCTCAATACCTGAAAACATACCTTGATTTTAACAGGTCTCTTCCTCATCTTGGCAGACTGCATGGAAACTGCAAAAACAAATGCCCACATTTCACATACTAAAGGGAACAAAAAGAAACACTTAGCAACAAGTGGCGCCTGCTACTCAGTTTAGAAATATTACAGAACTACTCAGAAGACAATTTAAAGTTACAGTAGTACTACTGAATGCCTAAAGTGCCAATAGGGATCCAACTAAACTGAGCACAAGCCACCCACATTGTCAGAAAATAAAGGCAAACATCAATGAAATTCAGACATATGCTTGTCTTTGTAATCATCATTTAATAGGTTTAGGATTAAAAACAAACTTCAATACTTGAAACGTTTACCTTGAATTTAACAGGCCTCATCCTAATCCCAACAGACTGCATGATAGCTGCAAAAACAAGTGAAAAAAAATATATATATATATATAAATAAATATTATACAAGGGCATTTACAAATACTACAAAAACACTTGGCAATCTATAATAGATGTGCAATGCTATTCAGCTGAAAAAGGTTAGAGCAATTTAGGAATAGAAAACTCATAAGGCAAAGGAACACTGCATGCATAAATTCATGGACTCAGCACAAGGGCTATTCACTTGGGTGTGGTAGACAAAAATAAGGCCTAAACTATAAAAATAGTATCCTAGGCAACTTATTTTAGCTCTCCTTAAATTTTAAGTTCTCAATATGCATGCATAGTTATGAAACATGTAACATGCACTGATCTTTGGGGGATCAACTTTAGTTATTTCACACTTTTATTAATTGAATTCCTTAACCAGATCCACGCGCAAATGTTAAAGTTGTCTAAAACGAACTCAAAGAAATTATAAACAAAACTCCATGTTACATTTAACATAACTTTAATGCCATTTATTCAAGTGGCGAAAATAAATAGCCAAAACTATTAATTTGTCAATATCTGTCGATCTACACCAGGTTTGTTTTAGTAGGTGCACCCATTACAGAACTTACCTTCCCACGATGGCAGGGACGTCATGCTCGTCGTAGCCATTACTGCAACAGAACAAAATGTAGTTGAGACACGTGTGCCCTTATGAAACCTACAGAAGGCGCCATTTTTACGAACAACTCGAGTGAAATCTCTCTTCAGATATATAAAAGTGCAATCACAGAGTTTCAGAACAGGTCTGTGGAAGTTATCATCATTGAGAGATCGTGCCATGAGCAAAAAAAGCAGGCCAACAGTAAATATCTTGTAATTGTGACAGAGGATCATGTTAACTTCAATAAAAAGTAGTAAAATTGCAAATAAAAGCAGTAAGTGATGCAGGATGGCTTCAGATGCGACTCAGAAACTCATGGGCTAATGGATTGCAAACACGCTGCGCGGTTGTCTGCTAAGGGCCACTGTACAGAAATAAATACTAAAATGCACACGAACAAAGAAAAGACGACTATTGTAGACCCTCTTTAGAAAAAGGCGTATAAAAAATAATAAAACAACTACACTTCAGTTTACAAAAACCAATAACGTACTCACCCATGATGAAGCTGCTGCAAAATGGACGAAAAAGAGGTCTAGGCGCCTTTTATTCTTGTCACATGTGAAAGTACACGCCCATTTTACAACAACCAATAAGGTTACTGATCATGTTAAAGGCGCCAGTATACATTTTGGCTTGTGCATTAAAATCTTTTTACAGTCTATGATTAAAATACATTTTTAAAATTGATAAACTGTAACTGCTCAAAATGTAGATGCAAAATAGGTACTAGTGCACGTAATGCACATTTTAAATAGCAAAATAATAAAAACAGCAGATATATACTGAGAGGCAAAACAATGTAGCAGCTATGGCTACTTATTTGAACGTACCGGTAAGTATCGTATAGTTTTAGAACTAGTATGTTTTGTTGCATGATAATTTCTCAATCACTCTTTTTTTTAAGCTTCACATTTCCCACTAGATGGCGTCATCGATACAAGCATAAAGGGAACATGGGGAAGTTGCCTTCTCCCACCTTACCTTTTTTTTCCTGAACATAGATGACACAAAATCACATCTCAGTACTTTTGATGAATAGCTATTAATTTTGTAATTTCATCTGAATATCAACAATTGTGAAATTAAGTTAGCAGAAACTGTTTTGAGTTCAGTTGATCTCATTTTGTGTCTCTGTGAAATAGTGACCTATGACATTATATTATATTGAATATCAAAAATGTTTGTGTCTATTTGTTAATGAGCTATTTATGGACACATTAATGTTTTTAGATTTGTTTAGTGACGGTTATAGTTCTTTATTTTGAACTAGAAAGATAAAATTAGACAAAATTACTTTTAAATGAAATAATTATTGTAATTAATGGGGTTATTATTCAGAATTTCCATGAATTAGATTTCAGACATCTTACATTAAAACCTATAGGTTAGTTGAGTTAAATCATTCCATTTGCATATGTTTTTTTGTTATTATGTTATTATGACATGTATCGTCAATTAACACTTTTGACAATTAAATATGTAAATATTCATATGCCTATGTAAGTCACAGAATAATTTTACTGTTAAGATTCATCTCTATTCTGCTTTGTCCGTCAAAAATTATTCAATTAAATTAAATTGCCAAAATTAAATTTTAAATAGAATAGTTGATTTAGTATTTAAAAATTTGTTGGGCTACAGGGTGATATGGTTGCTGATATATATAATTTCATCTGAATATTTACAACAATAAATAAAAAAACATATATATATATGTATATATATATATATATATATATATATATATATATATATATAACCATATCAAATTAATACAAATTTTGTCAAAAGTCATTTAGGTCATTATTCCACATTGCAATGCATCTGATTTGACCTTCCTTCTAGTGTGATGAAATGACCATATCAACCATAATGTTAAACATTTCTTTCTTGACTTCTTCATGGCATAAAATAGCATAATACTACTCTTTTCAAAACAATAGTTTTTTACAGAATCAATTAACACATGTTGATTTTTTTTTCACTTTTCCTTTTTTATTAGCATTGATTTGATGTCAAAATGCAAATAAAACAAGACATTACCAAAAAACAAAAAACAAAACCTAATTTCACTTAGGCCTATGACATAGGAAACTGGGTTATAAGATACATAAGATAAATACATTTACAGAACAGAAAATCCATCTCTTAGCTCAGTTATTTATATACTTCAATGCCAGTGATGTTGTACCTGTTGATGACTTTCTTTTTTTTATCTTTGAGCTCCCAGATTAATTTTAAGAGTTAACCCTTTGTACATAGCCCTGAAGAATACATTTTCATGGCCAAAGTACAGGAACTCTGTTTCTGTTCACAGCTCAAAAACCGTTATTGCATCCACACACACACATACACACACACACAACTTTCCATGGATAATAATAGTATCATTTTTCCTAACAAGGGAACAAAGATCAGGTACACGCCTCATTAGTTAGTGCTGTGATAACAAATTCATACACTGATAAAAAGTTCAAATATTGACCTCTCATGTCAGGTTACATAATGATCCGTTTTAAGCAAAGAACAGCAATGCATATTAAATATTTGAGCACATTTCAATTAATAAATGAAATTACTCATCAATTTGAAAGAAAATACAAGTGAATCTGTTTAACGGAATTCTGCTAAAACACGATTCCTGTTCAATTCAGTTTTGTCTGATGGTGTTGATGAAGAAGAAGAGATAGGTGTCAGTGTCACACTGTACAGATTGGCAACGAAAGTCTCCCATCCTCGACGGAAAGCTCTGTCCATGGCCTGAAAGTGAAATAAATAATAAAGTCAATTGATCACAGAAAACAATATCCTTTATATAATATGAACATGCATCTTAAAAGTGTGTTTACTGCAGGGTCATTGCTCTGAAAGAAAGAATGTGTCCTTATTGGCTAAATTAAAATACATGGAATGTATGTGAAGTGACGGGGTCATTTGGTTATTTGCACATTCCTCCAAACAAGGTCACCTTGCATTTGACTGAAAAGAGTTGTTGTTCCTTTATTGCTTGCTTCTTTCCTCTGACCAGGTGCAAAACCAATAAAGGATAGTGACGTAAGTTAACAGATGGGTCAAGAAACTGACTAGGCCTAATAAAACAAGGGGGTGGGGTACGGACATACATGAAGCTAGCGCTATGGTGGACCATAACCATGGGGTGGTGGACTCTGGCAGAACTCAACAGACTGCTTATTTCAGCACAATTCAGAAAAAGGAACTTTAGCCCAGATGCCTCTACAAAACATTTCACTCTCCAAACCAATGATGGTTCTCTTTCATTTCAACTCAAATGATGGAGAAAGCTATCCAATATGTAGCCTTATGGGGTCTAACAACAATAGGCTAACAAAGAAACAAAAATATGTAAACATGTTTTGTATATATTTAAATAGTGAGCAAACGCATGATTTGTCTATATTTATCTATAGCCAGTCATTAACCATAACTGTAAGTCTCACCTTGTTGTGTTTGATTCAATAACAAGAACCGACTCATTAAAGTCATTTGTTCGAACTGGTTGCGCGCATGTTTTTATTCACTAAAAAGAACCGTAGCGCTGTCGCGGCGCCACTGAACAAGAACTTTGTCAGAGTATATTATTAACGCTATTCCGTCAGCGTCGAAGAATGAACGTGAGTAACGCTAACGAAACGAACCCGTCCCAAACGTCATTCAGTACCGGTTCTTTATTCTTACCTTCTGATAATTCTTGAGAGTGTTCCTCTTCACAATTTCCATTGCCTCTCCTTTCAATTTGCCTTCTGTCTTCTTCTGTTTTCTCGTGTCTTCCATTTCCCCTTCTCCTTCCTTCTCCTTCTTCCCTGATATTAGAATCTGGTCATCAGCATGTTCCCTCATGGAGAAATGGACCATTGTTGATTCTGGTTCTCCGCTGTTTTCCAGGGTTTGGGTTGTGGGCGGCACCTCTGGGTTTAGATCTACAGAGGTGGATTTGTTGGTCTCATTACCCAGTTGTTTGTCTGATGTAAATTTGTCATATTTTGCCTTTCTGGAGCTCATCCTGCTCCAGCGGCGACTTAGTCTGCTGGGCTTTCTCTTCAGTAAAGTGGTCCCATCATCATCCATCATACCCTGGTTAAAATCAACCACATGGTCATCCTCTTCTATCCAGCCTGGAACTGTCCCATTGTCTTGGCTGCTTCTGTTCAAGGCTCGTATCTGCTCTTCTGTGGGTGTGGGTTCTCCAAACATCTCATCCAAGCGCCCGTAGAATCCATTAGCCTTGTCCAGGAAAGGAGGAGAACGAGGGGCCTTGTTCTTTTTGGAGCTCTTGCCGATAGTCATGGTCTTGAGAGATGGTAATCCAGTCTTTGCAATCTAAAGAGGAAGGAAGGAAAAAGGAAACATGTGACTTTGACGTGGTCATCTGTTGAAAATGTTGGGAAGAGATCAGACAAATGTTTGTCACGGAGAATTTACTTAAAATTGTTCCACAACATTCCTTACATAATCAAACAAAAGAAGAAGAGCAAGAAGAGCAGCAGGCTTCCTCGATGATACTGCCGAAGTGAAGTCTACATGGCCTGAGGTTTATCTTTCCCCTCCATCCCACTGTGTGTGTTTATCAGTCATGTCATCATAGACACACTGTTCAAAGTTCATTCTGTGTGTATACAGCATATCAGTAAGTTCCTATTTGGGACAGTGTGTCTCCTAAACCAACACTCTGCTTTATGACTTTTTGATAAGATGAGCTCAAGTCTGTCATTGACTTTGACTCCAGTTGGTTGTGCTGGAACTGCAGCTGGTGCCAGACAGATGACTCAATATCACTCACAAATATGTCATACTTTGCAGATTTAAACAGAGTAATTATTGCTTGTTTTTAATATTATTCATATAGCCCTATACAAAAGAAATTGACTGAGATTAATATTTGACCACAAAACTTGCATACTGTATGTCAAAAACTTACAGTTTGGGAACTAACAGTTGTCCAGATATATAATACTTGATTTATAAATCAAGCAAAAATTTTAATTTTACAGGCCATGCTGAAGACTTCAACTCTTTAGAAATGGTGCTATTTTCTCATATTCTCTTATTGTCTTATTTACATATAAGTCAAGCTGTTTTTACTGAAAGCCTTTTCTGTTTCTGTTTAGAAACAAACTAACTTCAGCATCCAGAGTTAACCAAGTCAGAGCATATATAATTTGGTATTATAAATGTTTACACATAAAAAAAGAAGACAAAGCTGTATTTTCCTCTATACATCAAAATTATTAATTTTCTTATTCTTATGTGTAAACTATCATTTACCCCATCCCAACCTTAAGGTTGCTTCACAATAAGCTTAACCCATTACATTTTAAGAAAAAGAAACATACAAAAAACTGATTTATAGCAGTAAACATATACATAACACAAGAGCACTCAAGTTTGAACGACTTACCTGCTGGCTGTGTTCGCGTGACTCTTCTCTCACTCGCTCTTTGTGTTCTGGGTCCAACTCACCTTAATCTGACACACACAATCGTCACACTGTCTGAACCTGTCGTCATTCAAGCACATTAATTCCTCCCCCTCTCTCTCTCTCTCTCTCTGTTTCGTTTAATTAACTGAAGAAGGGAAGCAGCCTACAAAAACCTCAAAATAAGTATCAGCCAACTAAAACCTAAATACACAAACAGTAGTATCAAACTTTTACTACAAAAGTCGTAAAGTTGTAAGTGCAAGTGTTGCCAAGAACCATTATCAGAGAGGTACTGACTCACCTGAGCAGGACTCTTAAATGTGTTTTGGGGATTATTCACTGGGTGGGAACATGATGCACGGTCAGGAAATTTCATTTCCAAAAGGAATACTAATCCACTAAGAACACACTCATTACACATATCCCAAATGTTCTTGCTCATTTACATGTTTTTCCTTAAAAAAAATGATGTTGAAATAAACAAGGGAGCTCAAAAACAAAAGCAACTGTGATGAAAAGAGAATGAATATATGCCTGGAAACATTAGGTGTGGCATTAGAGACTCCTACAGGGTAATACTTAAGAAAGTGCATGTAGACTTGGGTATTCATGTGTAATTGTACGTCGGAGTGATGTCTAAATCTGTCTTTGGATCTCATTGTGTGCTTTAAAATAGTTTAATCAACAGTAGTCATTTGAAGAATCATCTCTCCTTGTGCTTACAGATAGAAAACTGAAGAAGAGTAACATCACTGCCCAGTGGCAACGACCCCCGAGGATATAGAGAAACGGCTGTTTCACAGATGTGACTACACTTGAGTGTTTGGTTAAGAGGGCACAGGATGCTGTAGTACTGTTGAATCATTGTAAAGCGGGAGTTTACTGCCTGCTTATTCAATCCTTCTGGTTTCTGGGGCTCACGTGGAGACATTATTCATAATAAAGCTGGTGAAAGACTGACAAAAAAAATTAGGATGAATTTGTTCTCTGAGTGAGATAACATCTGAGATAAATGCCTGAGAAAAATATCTACTTTTGTTTACAATGAGAGTCATTACATAACAGGTGGTGCTTGAACATGTGAAGGGGCTTTGACATCAGGGTTGTTCACCGTTCAGAAATGAATTGAGTAGCAAATTAATTCTGTTTGCTACTGCTAGTCACAAACAGTGTGCAGAAGTGAAATTTGATTTTAAACTGAGGTAAACTTAAATTAAGTCAAGATAAACTTTGAATGATGGCTTGACAAAGCCTTGTTTTAATTAGATCAATAGATGCAAGAGTGTCCATCCACTTTTTCAGCTGTGTTTCCTATTCATTTTTCTCATGAAGTGTTGTTGTTTTTTAAAGAGTCTTCATTGAAGAATTATAAGCCATTAACCAAGGTGAATCATAACATTACAAACTTTTGATTAAAGGTTAGGTAGGCAATTTTAATACATACATTGACAGGGAGGTATGACAGTGTACCGAATTCAATAATTGGACAAACATTTTATGGTCCTACTCCTTCCACAGGCCATATTTATATACATATAAATACATTTAGACCTCTACACTTTGTGATTGCAATCAGGATGTGAATAAACTTTCAACCAGCATAACAAACATTTTCTGGAACAAATCACTAAAAAGTTTTTGGAAATAAATATTGCTAAATGTGCATATATACAAATATTTAAGAACGTAGGGAGACTATATATCATATAAACTAGATATATCATATATTATATAGACTTATATCAATTGCTGTGTTTCACGGGAGTCGGCATGCACTAAAGAGTTCAGTTTGCTTGTTGCAACTGTTTGGAGATTTATTTTATTTTCACCAGGAATTCTGCTGTTAAACATGAATATTTAAAATAAGCTGAACAATGAACAACCTTGTAGCTTAGAGTAGAACTGTCTTTAATAGTTTATTAGTTATCGTTAAAAATCAATTCCCTTATCCCGAATGTGAAAGGGACCAAACTGTTGCACTATATTCAACTTCCTGTGAAGTGACCAACTCATGAATTAGAAGGCAGCCAATACTGTTCACATCTTGATTGACATATTTACATTCTTACATTTGGATTCAGTAAAACAGGAAGACCTCTGCTTCATTCTGCTATCTATCTGCTATCTACAGTTTTTACATCGCCACCAGAATGATGATGTGCATAACTAGAAATGTTATCACATTCTCTAAATGTTTTCACTCTTCGTTGTTTCACAGGTTCAAGTGACATCATTTGTACATTTACACCGTGTCACCTGAAGCTTTACCAGTGCCACGTACACATCACGCCCCTGGATTAAAGATAATCAAAGCATTGTGACTTAAGAGATCATTAATGGCATAAATAGACAGCGTATCTAACCTATTTATGTACTCCACTTATCAGTGGAAAAAAAGTCTTTATTATCAAGGCATAAGACAAGTACACCTAGAGAGACAAAGACAGCATAGACATAATGAGTTCATATTATAATAAATATATTTCAAGCAAACCTCACTTCTAATCTATAAATACAAACTCATCATCTTAATGATTGACACCATATGTACAATTCCCTTTAAATAATGTTTAAGTGAACCGGTGATTAGGATGGTTTGTGGGGTGCAGGATGAATTATAACAATCCATTTCCTTTTAAGCTGCGGGTTTCTTTGTGTCGCTGCATTCGCCTGCAATCATCACCTAATGTCTTTGGTGTGCCAACCCAGAAATCACACTTACAGAAGTGTCTTCAGTACATTAAAATTTACCTCTTGCCATTGACATAAGAGAATCTGTTTGGCACTACGGAAGTGTGGATGTTTGGTAAAGTTCAGGCATGTTCTAAAGAAGGGTGGTGCTCACACCTCCACATCCGGATCTGAACCCAACCCTTGCTTCTGCAAAGCGTCTTCCCGCTTCATCTTTGGCTTCTCAGTTCGGGTGTGCCACACCAGCACCTGAGCAAGAGGAAAATCATTTCAATAGTACATAAAAGAATAATTGACCCATTCCAAAAAAGGTTGGGAAAAATTCAGATTTTAAAGGAGTGGTTCACTTTAAAAAAAAAAATTGCTGATAATTTGCTCACCATCATGTCATCCAAGATGTCCATGTCTTTTTTTCTTCAGTCGAAAAGAAATTAAGGTTTTTGATGAACACATTCCAGGATTTTCTCCATATAATAGACTTCAATGGGAACCAAACGGTTCAAGGTCCAAATGAGAGTTTCAGTGCAGCTTCAAAGGGCTTTAAACGACACCAGACGATGAATAAGGGTCTTCTCTAGCAAAACGAGTGGCCATTTAAAAAAATAAACACAAAAGTTTAAGTTTTATAAGCACAAATGCTCGCCTTGCTCTGTTCTGTGATGCCCGTTCGTGACTCTCCTGTTCGAACTCGTTCATCAAAATGAAAAAATCTTTTTTCGAGTCATGACACGAAGGGTCCCAGATAAGTTTAAAGCCTTTTGAAGCTGTACTGAAACTCTCATTTGGACCTTGAACCGTTTGGTTCCCAATGAAGTCCATTATATGGAGAAAATCCTGGAATGTTTTCATCAAAAACCTTCATTTCTTTTCGACTGAAGAAAGAAAGACGTGGACATCTTGGATGACATGGGGGTGAGTAAATTATCAGCAAAAGTTTTTTTAAAAGTGAACTACTCCTTAAAGAATTGACTTTTTTTTATTTGAGTTGGAATTTAAAATGAATTCTCCACACAGAAATTTGAATCGGAATTAGTTTAAATCCCTGAATAACAATTCAGAGAAGCAGGTCATGGGATTCAGAAATTGAATTGGAATTTTAAAAGAATTCTTAATTTATTTTTCAAATGTGATTCCATTCAACTATGATTCCAACGAAAGTGGATTTCCCTTCTGCCATAGCTCTCGAATCTCATTAGGTTTGTGGATGCCACATGATTGACATTGATGTAGTTACTTAATATGCTAGAACTATTTAAAGACATCCGGAATCTGAATGTTGCACTATATTATTCAACTTCCTGCGAGGAACTCATGAATTGGAAGGGAGCCAATACTTCATTTTTTTGTTTATTGAAATCAAATTAAATCTAAATATTAGATGAAAAATGTAAACTACATGAAATATAGAAATGTGTCCTCGGCAGCTAACTGAAATAAGTGACAAAATTACTAAACTAACCCTGAAATACAAATAAATTTGTACTATTCAGAAATTAACAAACTAACAAAAATGTATTTTCATAATGCATAAGAGCTAATAAACAGAAACCTCACAAACAAAATAGTCTTAAAATAAGCTAATATTCAACAATGCTGATTAATCTCCAAACATTATGTGCAGAATAAAGGATATACCTTGGAGCACAAGTCTGCTTTGGGTTCAAGGTCGTCCATAGTAACCAGGTGTTGAAGGAAACTACTTTCCAGGAAGCCCATCTGAGCATCACCGTCAAACCGTGCTTCGGGATTGGTCATTACCAACCTCAAGGACACTGCAAAACCAGCCATGTCCATGGGGAAAGGGCGATTGGGGCGCCAGCCAGTGTGGAAACGCACAACTTTCCCATCTTCCACCACAGGCCGCTCAAATTTCATCCCGCCCACCAGACCCACGGGCCACACAGAGACACGGTATGTGTACCGCATCTAGGGGTGATAGGAAGGAGAGTGTGAACGGAAAAGAAGTATGATATAGACAAAAAAACTAATTAAGAGGCCTTGTGTCCATAGACATCTTTGCCTATAGACACAAGGCCTCCTGATTTGTTTGTTTTTTTTGTCTATATCATACATATTTTCCAGTAGACTATGTACAGACCCAGCATGGTTTCGAGAAGGCTTGGTGGAATTGAGACTCCAAAAGAAAACATCAGTTACACCTGAAGCACAGTTCCACCTGGATGTTTAACCTGTAAACACCCATTAAATGACTTGAGATGATCCCAAGTTCAGCTTTCATTGAAATTCTGCCAAAACCAGAAGTGCCCAAAAATATGACTGGTGGTAAACACTACAGTTTTAAAGTTTAGGATCAGTAAGATCAAAAAAGAAAGAAAGAAATCCATCCATACTTTTATTCAGTACAGATGCATTAGATTGCATTCTTTTTTAAATACATTTTTCTTTTTAACTTTGTTAATCAAAGAATCCTGGAAAAAAAAAAATTACAGTTCCAAAAAAAAAAAAAAATATGAATCAGTTTTCAACATTGATAATAATTAGAAATGTTTCTTGAGCAGCAAATCGGCATATCAGAATGTTTTCTAAAGGATCATGTGACACTGAAGACTGGAGTAATGATGTTGAATATTCAGCTTCGCATCACAGGAAGAAATTACATTTTGAAAATATGAAAATAAAGAATTTGTATTCATATTTCAAAATATCACTGTACTTTGTGATCAAATAAATGCAGCCTTGGTGAGCATAAGCATTAGCATTTCACGCTAATATACAGTATATTTAACCATTAAAACACCTCACCTCTTCAAAAAGCTGCAGGCTGTATGTGTTGTCATCATCAGCAAAGTACACCACAGCCTCCTCGAGGGCAGCCGCTTCCTTTCCCTCAGCAGCAGCACCCATCTCTCGGAGCCAGCGTAAACCCTCGTTCCTCTGCTCAGCTCCCCGAGGCTTCAGCCAGCTGGGATCACCTTCCTGGAGCTTCCTGTCTTTGGGGGTCAGCTTGTGCAGGTGGGTGTAGGTCAGGCCAGACGCAGCCAGGAAGTCTGTGACGAGCGGAGTTGGCTGGGGAGCGTCCTCCACCACGATCCAGTGGAGCTGAGGAACATGGAGGAAGGTGAGAGACAAACGAGTGAGCTCAGCTTTCTGCACCAGTCTGGAGAGAGGGAGAAAGAGAGAGATTCAATTCTGTGCAGTTTAGACTGAGACTTTCCTCAAATTATTTTTTATTCTCATCCACAAAACATGCAAACTTCTTTAAACATCATTTTAGAGATATTTTAAAGGGATAGCTCACCCCAAAATTATGTTGTTACTGTGTAGTTGACTGAGTGTCCTTTTAACTTTTGACAATGTGACTGAAGTTTATTTTTAAAATGCATTATCATATTATTTTAGTTAAAACTCATAAATGACTACAAATAACTGATGTTAGGCAAATCTGTTAATGTTTTGTTGCGCGTTTCTGAAATAAATGAAAAATAAAAAAATATCGGCCGATATGTCGCCTCGCTTTTGGCTTGCTTTGAGCTTGCTCAGTTGGGATTATTTAGTGTTTAGCAATGTTGTTGATCTGTGTTGTGCTACTTTCATGTTATCAGTGTGAAGCTGCTTTGATACAATCTGTATTGTGAAAAGCGCTATATAAATAAATGTGACTTGACTTGACTTGATATATCGGATTTTAAAACCAACAAATATTTGTATCGGTATCGGCCTTCAAAATCCTTCATCGGTCAGGCTCAAGCTCAGTGGTGGCACTGATGCATTTACACAGCAATAACGGAATAAACAGTATATAAATGGTATAGACCATTTTGCAAGATGTAAACAAAACTGGTCCAGAAGCACTTCCTGTTTCAATTTTTTAACACTACATAAAAGCTGGGATAAAATAAAACCAACAGAACATATAAAACTGAATCAAAAAGTTAAACAAACATCTTTAAGATTTTTTCTTTACATGTGAAATAAAGAAAACAGTTACAAACTGAAACAGGAAGTGTTTCTAGACCAGTGTTGTTTACATCTTGCAAAATGGCCTATAATCCTAGGGGTTGAGGCGGGTCAGAGCAGGCATCATTTAGTCTTGCTTTTATCCGGCATTGCGTCTTTACACTGAATTTCGAGCAGGCACAGACCAACCGTAACTCGGCTGTGTAAAGACGCCTTAACAGTACCAAAAACTTTAACACTGTTCTATTGATGCCTTGCACACTTGTATATGTCCTTCTGAATGACATTCCTCCATGTAATCTTGAAACAGCTGCCTACATACCTTGCATATGTGGGTGTTATCACATAAATTTTGGGCACATCAGTCTTCTTCAGCTGTGATGTTTTTATGTGTTCCTGCAGCTTCTGAAGCTCCGTTCGCAGATGAGAGATCTGCTGATCTTTAGACATGCCATGATCACTACAGTCACAGCGCTGACCTGCGGAGAAGATTCACTGTCATGGTTAACAAGGGCTGGTTCAAGGCCGAAGGAACAAGGTAAGGATGGTGTTAGTGATGATTCCAGCCTTACCCAACTGCATCAGCGCATAGATGAGTCCAAGCAGTGACACCATGAAGTACATGACAAACACAGTCTTCAGCTTCAGCCTCATCCTCATGATGACCTGCTGATGCAGAGACCAAGACTGACGGAGAAAGGGCGATGAAACCGGTGATCATGAAGACAGCTCATGTGAATGCATCATAACTGATGATGGAAAAAATGGGATGGTTTGCAGCTTCCCAAATAACACTTCCAATAAAATCAGATATCTATTTCAGTAACAGTTATGAATTTACAGCAACAACTAATGTATTTTAATAAATTACACTCAGTGATGTGCATTAAGGTTAAGTTGAGATGAATAAATCCTTTCCGGTCGCTTCATTTTGTGTATTACAGACAGCGTTATGCGTTTCTATCGTTTCGATACTAGAGAAGCGCAATATGATGTACAGCGATCCCATTCATCCACTGCGCAGCGCAGTACCAACAACTTCCGCTTTCAATGTGTAACATGGTCAATGATCTCCTGAAGCATGGAAACAAACCATAGTTCCGCCCTCTAACTTTTGTTTAAAAAAACGTTAAACATTTAACTATTTAATACGAAAAATTCCAATGAGTGAAATAGCAGATTGTTTAACTTTTTTGTATTATGACCAATTGTTAAAGAAAATGTAAAACCTTTAAAACACAAAGTGCATTTCATCATTAGCACATCCACCATAAATATACTGATTTTGAAATGGCATTGTAGTGATTAAAAGATATCCAAGGGTCTGAATTAGCTGATTAAATTTTTATTTAATAATAAAATACTCTTAATTTCTTCCAACAGCGTTCAAATGAGCATTTGTTGCTTATTCAGGCAGAAAGAATACATACATCTTTTATGTCGATCTTAAGGTTGTGTTGTGCTGTCTGAATTATCCCATATTGTTTCCCAAACAATTACATTTCATTATTATGAAATAAGTATGTATATTTTTCCAACTCAATCTATATTATAAATGAATTAGTTTATAAATTAAAAGAAATTAATCCTTTTATTCAGTAAGAATGTACTGATCAAAAGTGACAAGAAAGACTGTAATTCAAATTCCTTTTCCAATAAATGGTGATCTTTTGAATTTTTGAATTCATAAATCATTATTCAAAGAATCTTGAACATGAAATTGTTAAGCAGCACAACTGTTTTTTATTATTATTGATAAATTAAATGTTAATTGAGCACCAAAATCATTAGAAAAATCATGATTCACGTGACAAAAAAAGGCTGCTAAAAAGTCAGCTTTGCCATCACAGAAATAAATTGCTTTTTTTTAAAATATAAATTGCTTTTTAAAATTAAATAATTAAAATATAGAATTCCGTAGCATTATAAAAAAAATCAACCCCAAACTTTTGAAATGGTAAGAGTATTTTTTTTAAATCAGTTACATATATTTCAATTTCTAATGTAAAATTTGAAATAGTCATTCCTTAAAATAAACTTGAGGAGGATGCATTTCTCACATGAAGTTCAAATAACTCAAACAAAGCAACCTTTCTCAATAAAACTGAGGGTGAGGGATTTGGTTATCAATGTCTAAACTAAAATCAAAGTTAAGCACAGCTTTTTCAAGATACATTTGAAACACAGTAAAAACAAATCAGTCCACTAAATATCAAGAAGTCAAACAAGATTCCTTTATTTGTTGCATACAAATCAAACGCATAACAAAGCTGGAGAGCACAAGACAGTAACACTCATCTCTCAAACTGTTTAAGTGTTGTATATCGTTTTCCAATGTTTTTGAAGGCAAATAAAATGTACATGGTAAACAGATTATATACAGTGAAGGAAAAAATGGAAATATACAGTAATGACATGATAAAAGAATGTTTTGATAAAAAAAGTAAAATGAAAGAATACATCTACCATAGCTAACATGCCAACCTCTTTATCAAATTAAACATCAACATAATCCTCATCCATTAGTTCCCTAATATAGCTGTTATAAAACATTTTGTTGAATGACCTGAGACAGTCTAAGTGATTACAAATTATAAACAGTACAGACTGTAGTTTTCATATTCTTGAAGTGAGAAGCAAACTTCAGCTTTTAGTTAAAATACATTTACCCTGAAAAGTGGTAGAGTAAAATGGCTGTAATAACCACTGTGACCAACACCTGCATTCACTCGACAGAAGATGAGTGAAGGGAACTTTCTGAAAAAACAACAAAAAAAAGCAGGCTTTTTTTTTCTTTTTCGGATGACCCTCACCATGCTGATACCTGAGGTGAGAGAAGCCACATTTGGCTCACAGTGGCTTTTACTGCCATTTTCTGTCATTCAAACCTTTATGTAACTGAGAATAGCATACTATCGCTTATTACGTGGAATGCTGGATGAGCTTTTTTTAAGTTAAAAACCAAGAGCAAGCATAGAGGGGGTTTCATTGATGAATATGGGCAGGAGAGTCTGTTTTAAGGGTTTTCTAAGAGGGGATTGTGGGTGGTGGCATGTAGGGAATGAGGATGAGGAAGCTCTGAAAGAACCCAAGGCGGCTTGCTCTTAATGGCAGCAGCCTCCACAGTGGCCGCCCCCATGCGCATGCCCCGACACGTCGCCATATTTTGTTCTCCGGCTCAGAATCTCATAGGAGCAATCTTCTCCACAGCAACCGGACATACTGGGTGATGTTTCGTCAATCTCAAATCTGAAAGGAAGAGGGCAGCCATTGGAGAATTCATATTTTAACACTGAATAAGCAATGCAGATTTGTTCAGTAGTCAACTAGGCACTTGTTGCTATGGTAACTGCTATCATCTAGTGTTTGGTCTATCACAAAGGCCTGTATAAAAATCTGCATTCAGAGGAGGAACAGGAATTTCATATGTATTGAATGTGTATTAGTCCAAGAAGGACAGGACTTACTGTAAAGCCTCCCTAAAGAACTGGTAAGCCCCATGATTGTGTTTAAATACAGTCAGCATGACCTTTTTCATTTGCGTGCTGAGGAAAGAGAGCGAATTATGAGTTTTGGAAAAAGTGCCACACAGGAATATATTCTTGGAGTGCTGTGTTTGGTGTGGTACCTGTTTGCGATAAGCTGAAGGATTTGGATGAGAAATTTCCCCAGGCCTTTCCGTCTGACTTTACTCTCCAATTGGACTTCATAACTGAGAAAACATTCAAAATCAGTCAGATACATACAGCAACCTCTAAGGTCATGCGTCTTATAATGTAGTGAATCAGTGAAGTCACACGATGCAAAAATAACAAGCGAGCCTTCCCACACACTCACACAAACAATATGTGCAATGATAAATGGACAGACAGACATAGACAATACATCAATAAGCTGATAATTGTTTTCATGTTAAGGACAATAACTGATAAATTCCATCCTATTTTGTCTAAAATGTATAAATAAATAAATATTAATCAATCGTGTTAATTTTGGCATAGCACTATAATGTCGGGAAAATTGACATTAATTTTTTTTAGATTTTCTCCAATTTTTATTAAATTAGTGTTTGTCCTTGGCATTAAGAAACGTTTTCATCAATCCAATCACAAGTGGACAATGCTAAATACAGGTGTAAACAAGGTCTAAAGTAGCGGTTCCAGGCCGTAAATTTAGGTAGGGCAGATTCAGGGTCTAAGCGCTTGTTTATGATAAACATTTTATAAGCTTTATTTCCTAATCACTGAACATATCAGACACACTTTTAGCTGAATTTGAATGTCCTTGCGTTATTCAGCCTGAGGGTGGCGCTCTAATAAATATTGACAGACTTTAGTACCCAAAACAAATGCATAGAATGCCATATTAGAATTGCTTTAATGTAGTATTTATTGTGTCAGAATATCATTTTAAAATATTGCAAGGTTCCAATGAGGAAAACAAAGTCATGTCTATTCTCAGAACAAACATCAGAACTGCTGTGTATAAGTGATATTCACATGAGCAAGTATAAACTAAAGGGTTTATACTTTCATTAATTTGATACGCTACTTCACATAGGATGAACAGACACGCCAACTAGCTAATAACCTGATGCAGACGCATCGCTGAAGCTGACTGATGGCGTCTTGGTCTCGAGCAAGATTTTTGTAAGCCAACATGAAAATAAGCGGGGCAGCTTGAAATCTCAATAACAGCACACTGCAGTTCCACTTTTCACCAGATTTACATTGGAGATTTGGGGGGCGCTGTAGAGCTAGGGAGGGCTCAGATAATGAATTTTGTCCATTGGATCGAAAGATCTGAAAACCACCCATACACCTCTCCCTTTGAAGAAATCAGGACAGACATGGTTGAAAGTGGACAAAGGAGATTAAAACACCAGGTGTAAACGGAAATACGTCTCTCTCGTCATTTGTGATCCAATCGACCGAAACGCATTTTAATACTGGGTGTAATAAAAAGGTGTAAACACGGCCTAAGTTAGTAGGTTTTCCATGTTACAAGCCGCGTTTCCAACACAGGAACTAGGAACTTTGGGGTGGTACTCTGTTTCCACCGCAGGAACCAGGGTCTAAATGAATTTCCGGGTAAATATTTCCCTTAATATAAGTCCCTGCTTGTGAAAGGAATTTCGTGGGAGGGACTTGGGCGCTGATCATGCTGATTGGTTGAATTCATGCCGCATTTTGATTGGTTGTCTCCAGACAGCATTATATTTCAACCACCATCTGTTGCGGTGCATGCAGTAACAGTTTGTTTGCTATTTGAATCAACAATGGAGTTTAAAAAAATAAGACAGATGGAACGATGACGAGGTTCAAGCTTTCTTAAGCTTAAATTCAGAGCACGAAATCCAGTGGAAACTGTAAAGTAGAGCACAATCCTGCGTCACTGGACTAATTTGCCTAATCTTTACGGTACTTTAGACTGCGGTGATTGGCTGACTCCACACAGACAGCAACAGGTCTGGGGGGAAAAAAAGTTCCTGGGACAAATTGTTCCGGGTAATTTCGGTGGAAACGCGGCTTTAGGCTTTAGATGATGGCAAAGATTATCTAAATGTAAAAATTGGGGAATTTAACAATTAAATGTCAAATATTGATTAAGAAACAAAATATAAATAAATCATCCCACCTATATCAGCTAATAACCAAAATTGTGCATTCTGAGGGGCCGTTTACACAACACCGTTTTCAACTAAAAACAGAAAACTTTGTGCGTTTTGGTCATTTATTTACATGACAACAGCGTTTTGGGGCCTTGAAAGTGCAAATTTGTGAAAACAGTGACAAATTATTTTAATTACATGGTTGTGGCGGTTGTAGTGTTATAATGACGGTGTTCAAATACATAACATTGGACTAACGTTAGCCAGCTTATAGTATCATGATTCAGTACACTAGTATTGTATTTGAGAAACATTATGTTTTTTATTAATCAAAATATTCTTTATATTAGTCATCCAATTACTCGACTAATCGATAAAATAATCGCCCAACTAATCGTTTAGTTAATAATCGTTTGCCCCAGCCCTAGTAATAATTAAAGCAACATTACCAATATAAAACCTCATCTCCACACTCCACGTCAAATCGAAAGTGGGAAAATGCTAAAGGCGTGGAGTCAGCATCAAAGGCCAGGAGATACCATGCTCTCTCGTCCTTCATCTCCTCCCTTTTCTCTCTCTCCTTCCATCCCCACTCACTCTGTTCATATCTGCCAAAACAATGGAACAACAATTGACATTTTGCAGAAGCAACACATGCACAACAGTTTAGATACTTGTTCAAAGGGACATTTCTCACAAAACTGAAATGCTAACAGGCATTCACTCATTAAGAAGCTATACGGGAAAGCTCCAGACACTAAAAATTTTCACTTCAGCATACACTTCAAAGGCAGTAACAATATGGGATGTTGGATTACCCCACATGTTGACTTGCTCAATACCTACAGCGTCTGCATGTTGGCTCTAGTCAACTCATAGGCCCACTCCACTGTATCTGGACTCAATGCAGCTACCCGTTTACACTCAATCACCAGGTTTAGCCTATGACCGATTCAGACATTCACAATATTAGTATAGCATAAAAAATTTAATGATTTTAGTTTACCAGTTTACAGGCAGACACATCTGGTAAAGGGGAAAACAAAGACAAACATACCCATTTCTGTCATACTTTTTGAACACTGGCATGGCAGACAGAGGATCTTCAAGCTGTTAAAAAAAGGGACACACATTGCATCAATATTTCTCTATTGCAAGAGCCTAAACAAACATTACATACACAATTTTAAGACAGGTCCACATTAGTCATACCTTATTGGCTGCTTCCACCTTAGCACACACTGCATCCATAGCTGCCCGTTCTTCAAGTCTTCTCTGCTTTTTCTCCTTTGCTCTGTTTGATTTTCTCTAAATGGTAACGGAAAGACATACTGTCAAACACCACCCTCAGATAAAAACTGAACAAAACCATCTGAAAAATGTATACTTTATATTACAGAGCAAACATAAACAAACATATGATAAGGTTTTTAACTATTTCGACTCTAGAGAGCAGGGTGGTTGATGGTTGGAATAATATAAATAAACATAGTGAGTTCTGAAATGAACTGAATCAAAACTGGTTTAAATTAAGACGAATAACGGCACTATTGTTTTCTGTAGAGCTGCTTTACAGCTGAACTCTAAATCATTTCATAATTGATTGCTTTTGCAACATTAAAGACATGGTTCGGCCAAAAATAAAAATTCTGCCATTAATTACTCTACCTCATGTTGTCCCAAACCAGTAAGACTTTTGTTCACATTCAGAAGACAAAACGAAGATCTTTGTTATATAAAAAAAACTGACACTCTGATGTTTCAAAAAGTTCATAAAGAGTTTGTAAAACTAATCCATATATGAATTGAGCAGTTTAGTCCTGAAGAGAATTGAATGCTTTATATGATGAACAGATAAATTAAGTCTTTTGTTCACATATAAACATTGATCAGCAAAGAAGCTCATCTGAACCTGCTTGACACGCGAGAACAAACCTGGGGAAAGCTGCGTAACGAGAAAATTAACCTCATCAGTTCTCAAACATCAAGCAAAACATGACTGAGCTTCCGTTTACCACAACTGATGCGTGGTTTGATGAATATTTATGTGAATAAAAGCCTAAATTCAATCGGTTCATCATATATAAAGCGACCGAGTCTCTTAAGAAAATTCAGGCTAAACAGCTCAATTCATGTGGATTAGCTTTACGATCTTTTTATGAACCTTTATGAAGTGTAAAATTGGTGTGTAACTGTCAGCGAAGGAACAGAAACTCTCAGATTTAATCAAAAAAGATCATTTGTGTGCTGATGAACAAAAGTCTTACGGGTTTGGAAAGACATGAGGGTGAATAATCAATGACAGAATTATCATTTTTGGGTGAACTATCCCTTTAAGACTATTATTTTCCTGTTTATTACGTTGAAGCTGCTTAGAAAAACTATTGTATAAAGCACAGTATGGAAAAATGTATCTTGACCCAAAACACGAGACATTTGATAATCTTGTATCTTTTGTCCGGAACTTGTAGGCTTTTGGAAAAACTTAACAATCTGATATTAAATGAAGACTAAAAGCATCATCAAATCAAGTACATTTTGAAAAGACGGTCAGATGACTCCATTGAGATGCTCTCAAAATGTTCTTTTGAACTTGTCACAAAAAAGTGGAATTAAATGCTTATTTTACTATAATTACCAATTAATAAATCATATTAGCTGGCAATTTACTCAATGTTTTAGTTTATTTTAGCTTTAAAAATACTTATTGCACAAAAGCTGTTGTAAAAAAAATATTGTACAAATAATTATCTAGGTCAATATACATTCATCACTAACAAATTGCATTTGTTTCCATCTATGTTACTTCATAGTGGTTAGTGACCCATTTGTGTACATAGGATAGTGGTATTTCCGTAAATGTCAGGTTTTAAAAAAAAAAAAAAACTATATTATCAAGAATAGTAGGCTATCTAGCTCGGGGAGCAGAAAGCAGGGTTTTCTTCAGCTTAAGGTACAGTAATGGCAAGAGAAGCAGGAAACAGGTGCTGAGAACACAAAGCACGTGGATATGAACGTGGTTAATAATAGTTTTCTAAGGGCTTGACAATGGAGGGCTCAGTACATAAAGTTCACTATTGCCAGATAAATGTATAATTCCAACCCGACTGACTGAGCACTGGCGCTTACGTGAAAGGTTTGATCTCGCAGTGGCTGCTGGCATCAAGCGATTTAAAAGCCTGTACTATGGAGCTCAAACACACCATATATGAGCAGCTCCTCCCATGACTTTGATGCATCGACTGTTGTAAACTGATAACAGGCAGTTTAATGAAAACAGCAACAGTTTGCCGTAATATATGTATCAGTGTTATTGTGCTTAGTGTTAAAGAAATGGCGCAGTCGACGAGGCACCTTAAATGAACCAGATACCATTTGAGGTGGACATTTGTGTACTTAGATGGACACTACAAGAATCTATTCGGGACCTGAACATCTTTAACGTTAAACCACCAATTTTCTTTTTTTTTTTTTTACCACCACCCCCTCGTTATTCATGAGCTCCAGGTTTTTACCTCCAGCACACACACCCAACGCACATGCATTCACATAACGTTACACTCTTTCCGGGATCATGATTTGCTTCCATCAGTCTTTGTTCAAATTGCCGCACACATTTATCAAAACCCAAGAAAGAGCAAAGCTAACAACATACAACATGGACATACAAACTCACCCCCATTGTGCAGATTTTATACGACCACCTTGACGCGACTATTGCACTCTAAAATGCTTTAAAGAAGTTAGAGATCAGAAGATGAGATGTGGTCTGAGGTAAAGAATGTTAAAAATGCTAACGAGCGAGCTAGTCTGATATAATACAGGAGCTCGCAGGGTTGGCAGATTGAAAAACACTCTAGATATAGGAACTAGCGACGGCTGTTCGCTTTTATTTTTTTCCAGCCAGATTCGCGCCAAGAAGCGGGGACGAAATTTCCGCGCTCTACTCTCCCTTTCTTTATCTCCTTCTCCTTTCCTCCCTCCCTCTCTTCTTCATTCTTTTCTTTCCCTCTCAGCAACACTGGGCATTAGCCGTTGAGTCTTGGGGAAATGACGACATAGGGTTTGGGGTTAAGGGTCAAGCTCTCTCCACATGCTTCCTCATGTTGAAAAGGTATTTAGTTACCTAGAGCTGTAAAGATAAATTATTGTTAATGACAAGTAATTGATATAAATGGCAGTTTTCTTTGATGAATTTCGTGAATGCTGTTTTTCTTTTCCTTTTTTTCCAACCTAAAACATTATTTAAAAAGTCACACCATAAATATTGTACACACAAGTTATATAAAACGTGTTTTTTAAATCACATATATTGGAATATATATAATTACACATTAAATCGCATCAAGGAGAATGTATTCTGAATAAGCTGTAGAACAGGACAGTTCTGTGACATGACTTCACTGTCTTAAGATATATTTGCTTATACAATGGATAAAAAAAATAGTAAGTGTCTTTATTTATTGTTGTATCATTTCTATCATTTTGTTTCATGTAATACTGGCACTCCAAAACTTAAACTACATCATTGATGTAGGCCTATTTGTTTCCTTGGAGTCTTTGTAATCTTGAGAGTAACATGTATTACCCTTTGGCACCAGCCTGTAACTCTCAGGATTTCTTTTTACCATGGAATTCCATAATCCATATGCCAACTCTGAATCCTTGTTTGTGCTATTTTGTTGTGAAAGTTGTGTTTTGTGTGGTCTATGACTATGTGCAAGGTGCATCAATAAAACAATGCAAGATTGGATCACAATGAAACATGGTGGCACTATGTGTGATGATTTTTTTATTTATTTTTTGGCTCGGAATGGCCTTGTTTGGTCATAAATGAAATTAATAAGCTTTTAAATGGGTATGGATTATTATTATTATTATTTTTTTTTTTATAGGATACGTTTCTTTGGGGGTTGACTGTAGCCTGGGTAACACATCTCAATATTTTGTTACTTTTACATCATTGGAAAAAATGGAATAAAAAAAGAACAAATAGAATGGTAACAAATGGAAAACAATTAGATGCTCATATTAAAATTGAAGAAATTTTGTGCACAATTTTCTAATTACAAATTATCAGAGACGCTACAAAATGCTTGGTATCATATGTATATGATAAATATATATTATAATGGAAATATATGTTTTAGGTGATTTCCCACCTCACCAACATTGTCCTTATTAGGGAATGAAGCATTATCAGAGGCCTATAATGACCCTACAATACCTCTTTTGTCCACACGGTTGCACTAGTTGACAATATAGTGCAGTAACTTAAATTGCTACTGTGGAGATACTGCTACTGTGTCCCCTCCTTGAAGAATTATCTTGGCTTGAAATGCATCGAGTGCCTGTTTAAATACCAGTTGTAATTAATTTCAATACATCGAACACTATAGTAAACTTTGAACCTCACACATATGGGATGGTCTTGGCATATCCGTTGCTGAACACCCATAGCTTGTTTATTATAAACAATCCACAGTCATAACTTATAAGGTCGATCCATTTGTTGAATGCAAATAACGCTACATATTCGTGACCACGCCCCTCCCGCAGATGGGCCGTCACGAAGCCCCGCCCCGAACCTTTTGTTTTCGGGTAATCTGTCTCGCGACGGGGATAGATGCCATTTTCAGGAGGGGAAACAAGGGAGGGGGTCAGAGAGTTCACCGCTGTTAAAACCACCGTTTCCGTTGCAGCACAACTCATGCTGAACCTTAATACATGTTCGATAGCCACGATTGAGTGCTTTTAATACCTATATATAAAATGTTTATAAATGAGAAGATCACGACCTAAAAGGCCATACTATAATGTAGCACGAGAACAATGGGCTGTGGCTTCCATGTTTTTGCAGAGAGTTCTTGTAAAAAACAATAAAAAAAAATAGGGCAAGAGATGCAAAACTACACCTTCGGGCCTGTGGTTGCGAGCAGAGAACAGCACTGAAAACCTCTTTCTCTGACTAGTGTGCATGTGCGCGCGCGCACGCCCGCGTGGGGGGTGGTGAGGGGAGTGCAAGAAGAGGAGGAATAGAGAGAGGGGGAGGGGAGGAAAGAGGAACTCAGAGGTGATGAGGATGGAGGAAGTCTAACAGAGAGGAAGAGGAGAGAGAGAGATAGAGAGACAAGAAAGGAGAGATCATCATAAAGGGACAACTAAGGTGAGTTAGAGAAAATGGAGATGGCTCTTTTGCACAGTACTGGCAGGCATGAAGGAGGGGAGGGAGGAGATGGTTGGAGAGAGAAACACATAGAGAGGGAATGGCTGGGAGGGGTCTTGTGCCACAAGTGCTGGTATGTCTGTCTCTGTTCTTGTCTGCAAAAACCACAGAGAAAGAGTATTAATGTATACGGGTGTACAAGGAAGGATCTGTCCATCACTTGGGGCCTGCTGGCAGACAGTGTCAAGAGGGGGGTGTTCAAGACCAGTCTGAATCCAGTCTTTAGCCTTTATTCTGTCAGTATTAGAGTTCTGTCTAGATATCAAGTTTATTCTCACTATGTAATACTTTCAGCTTATGTTTAGTAATAGACCAGGGTCCATGGTTTACAGTGTACATTTTATTGATTTCTTTGGGACTCAGTCACCCTTTATCAATTGGGTGTTGTAAAATAACTATATATGAAGGCTAATACATGATATCCATCAAAAAATGCTCATTATTAAGGTAAATAGGTAAGTTCTAGGTTTTTTTCCCCTTTTCCTGCACACATTAGTGAAGGGTCTAGGCAGCCTCAACACTGCATTGCACAGCTGACGGATCCCTCCGCACACACAGCAGGAAGTAGTTCCGTCGGATTTTTTTTTTTGTGGGAGCACCGCAGGTAAAGCACAAAGTAATGATCGGTATTGAGCTTGTTTCATGAAGAAAGTATTCAGATATGTTCTCATTTTTTAAATACAAACACAGGCGCATTTAACGTCTGAATAACGGCTTTTTACGACGCGAGGGTTTTATGAAACATTTTATTTTTAATATTGTTAACTGCGAGGGTCAGATTAACTCACGAAACGAGCCTTTACATTGTCCGAATTACTTGTTATGAATTTGATGGCGGTTAAAGGGACTATGTAATTGACATGGAAGTTAGTTTGGGAGAGGCGAACAGAGCGGAAGGTTTTCTCGGTTGTGGGGAGTTCGGTCTCCCCGGCACATACACACGGATAGGATCCGTATGCGACCGATGCAATGAACTGGAGAGAATGAGAAACGTGCGAAAATCCACTGAAGCTTTAATATAGTTGAATAGAACCAAACGTGCGTAGTGCAGATGTTTTACAGCACTTGTTTCTTGCTTAATAAGTTTGAATAGGAGAGAAAGAAAGAAACCAAGCCAGGTAGTGAACTGCTATTCGGACTGGCAACTAACGTTATAAGGCAAATGTTCAGCGACAGCTAGCCATCAACTGGAATAGGGACATAAGCGTGGCTCTACACAAAAGGACCCAGGCTTGAGTAAGCGACTGTGCGAAAAGTGAGGTGAGGGGAAATATGCTTTCATCCTTTTCTGTACTTTTCAAGTTTGAATGATGCATTATCATTACCCGAGCAAGATCCGTGCGCATTTACTCAGAGAAATGTTTAAATGAACAAGGGACGGATGATTGGATGGTGGTCGGAGTGATGCGACCTCTCGGAGTTTAAGGGGGCAATCGATAACTGTTTTCAGCTAAAACGCTATTAAGAGTTGATTGGATACTTTGTAATGCGAGGGACAGTTCAGTGCCACATAAATGAGTGTTTTGGACTTATCAGAAGAGCACGTTTAAATTCACACTGAGCCGGACGACAACTTCAATCAATAGAGACACTAGCCGTGACGTCACACACTCTATTCAACGCTTAATTTTATGACACATAACGATTTTTTTTTTTACTTTGCAAGTGCGAACGAATATTTAATCCTATTTAGGATTTTGATGACGCGTAGCCTAATCAAAATAATGTATTGTGCCCAATTATGTAATTGATTGCGCCGGTACTTTATCTCTCAAATGCATCTTTTGTGTCCACTTGTATAGCCTAGATTAGAGACGTATTACTTTTTTTTTTCATTTCTTTTTTTTTTTTTTTTTGATGCTCAAAATCACAATTCAAACAGTCTCTTGAGTAATAATTTATGAAAATAGCGACAGTTGGTGGTTGGCTATCACAATAGCAGTAGTTTATAAAACAATTCTTTGGTCAGTTTACGATTAAAGATATCTGTTGTTCTGGAACTGTTGATGTAAATTAGGCTACCTCATGTTTTTTTTTTTTTTTTTTTTTTGTAAAATGATAAATGCCACCTCTACTGTTCACTCCCAGTTAGTTTTCTGGAAGCATTAGCGAAACAAAGACTTCTCGTCCACCGAGTCAAAGTCTTATTTGGCGTTGAAATAAATTAAACTTATCTTAAGTCATTACAAATTTAGAAACATTTTACTAAAGTATATATCCCGCGCTTTGTGGTTTGATAACACATCAGCCAGGCAAAATTAACTCTATCACCTGCCGCTCAAAACACCGCCAAAAGCATTTAAACCTCCACAACATCTTTATCTATCCTTTGAGCAAGACTTAATTTCCATACAGCCAGATATACTTCAGTTGTTTATAATAATTGGAGGCTAATTTGATTTTATCTCCACATTTCATGACTGCGGCTGGCTGTTCACAGAAAGAAAATACGCGTGTATAATCATGTGACCGTTGGAAAAATGTTACTTGAGGAAGTCAATAAAGAAACCAAAGATTCTCCAGTGTGAGGAGCCTCATGTGGTGATTCAACTGACTAGCTATTTTACCTCATTATGCTGGTTGTCTGTATTGTTATAATATTGCTGTTAAGACATTTTTTAAAACAGATCAACTTCTTTCTAAGAAGCATACCTGAGTATATTAGTCAATTAGAATTAGTTAGCATCAAAATGCTGCTAGATTAAAGGCATCATTTATATAGGCCTACAGTATTTAAAACCATCATTCATCATAATTTACTAATGCTTCTTTTGTTCTAAAGCGGCATGACCTTCTTCTGTGGAACACAAAATATTAAGTATTTTGAAAAATGTCTATTTTATCCATTCAGTTAGTTATTAGGGCTCAATGTTGTCAATGACTGTCATTGTATGGTCAAAACTGTTAAAGGGATACTCCACTTTTTTTGGAAATAGGCTCATTTTACTACTCCCACAGAGTTAAACAGTTGAGTTTTACCGTTTTCGAATCCATTCAGCGATTTTCTGATATTTAGAAGAATATCAGTAACCAGACAGTTTCTGGTCTCATTGACTTTCATAGTTGGAAAAATATATAACATGGAAGTCAATGGGATCAGAAACTGTCTGGTCACTGATATTCTTCTAAATATCAGAAAATCGGCTGAATACATTTGAAAACGGCAAAACCCAACTGTTTAACTCTGGGGGAGTTGTAAAATGAGCCTATTTCCAAAAAAATAATGTTTGGAAAGACATGAGGTGAGTAAATGAGGACAGAATTTTCCTTTTTTTTTTTTACTATCCCTTTAAGACTTTGAAAACAAAGGCCCCCAATGCTGATTGTTTTTAACTCTCTCTCTCTCTCTCAGCCATGCCATCGGTGATGGAGCGATCAGGGTCTGGTGTGCTGTCCCGAAGCAGGGCCAAAACAGTCACAAACGGGAACAGCCAGCACTCTGAGGAAGAGAGCAGTGATGAGGAACATACACATGGTGTGTCTAACACATTCACACACAAACCCAGCAACACCAAGCCACCATCTGCACCTTTATTCCCTTACATGTTAGAATAGTTTCAATCCTAAACTGTTTATGTGTAAAATGTTTCAATGCATCAGTGTCTGTATGTATTCGGTCAAGCATTCCTATTCTCTTTTCCTCCTCTCCCTCCACCCACTTTTCTCCCTCTGCCGTCTGTGAGGATGCACTGCCTGTTTTTAACTCTGCCTGCCTGAATGTGCCTAGTGTTTTTTCTTCTTCTCCCTGACCATCCTTTTTGCTCTTGCTCTTTGAAAACAGACAGCATGATCCGTGTTGGTGGGGACTACCAGGCACAGATCCCAGAGTTTAAACCAGGTAAAGAGGAAGATGGGAGTTAATCTCAGAAGAGATGAATATATCTCTGAACTCCATGCATTTTTCAGTCTGCATGAGCATAAGATAAAGGCCTGTGTGTAGGTGTTTCCGTGTGCACTCAAGTTATGGGGAGTAGGAGAGAACACAGCTATAGTCTTTGAGTGTGTGTGTGTGTGTATATATATAGAGAGAGGGAGAGAGAGAGAGAGAGAACAGCAGAGAGGCATAGAGAAGTGAAAAAACAAGGTTGTGTGAAGAGGAAACAATTGCTGAGGTATTTGAGAGAGGCTGCTGTGCCGTGTGATAGACATGTTTGTTCTTTGTGTTGACAGACTGTGCATCCCGCTATAGTGAGAATGAACAGAGGAGCATGCTGGTCTGGTCACCAAACAGCCAAGTGTCCGATGCCATGTGTAAGGAACAATTATTCACATTTAAAAAGGTCTAAAACAGCTGAGAGTTTGACTCATTGATGGAGTGCTTTAGAAAAGGAAAGAAACTACTCTTATTCTAGAAAAGAAGCCAGTATACTGTGCAATGTGTATTTTTTTCACAAGATTGTATTGATGTTTTAACTTTTCTTGATATTCTAGATGTAAAAAGTCCTGCAGATTGCAATGCCTTGTTCTTGAAATTACCTTTAAATAGTGAATCACAATAATCCATTTAAAATGTTGAAATGAATCATGATTCATTAAGATAATGTGCGGTATTTAAATGCTTTTCTTTATTTGCATATATATGTAACTAATAGTAGTTAAATTAGGTTGTGTTGTGATATTTGGGTTTGGTCAAAGTTCAGTCTCTGGTTATGTAGTTTCTTTCGAGTCATTCGTATTTCTTTTTTTCTTGCCTAAGATATATTAAATATTTAAAGAATCCTATAAATGTATTTAAAAAAAACACTGAATTAAATTGTTAATTGGATCGTAACTTTTATCAAATCCAATTGATTTGTTTTGAACTTTGAATCAAATTGAAACCCAGTGAATCATTATTTTGAATTGATTCAGTCAACCCAACGATTCACTGCCCTTTTATTTATGTTTATTCAAATTCTTTGTTTTCTATTATGCTATCGCGATGCCTTTCAGTGTATTCATTTTGTAGGTACCATCATTTTGTGTATTGATGATAGGTCGTTAGCAATTCCCATTCCTTGGTGCACTGTCACAAATCTGCCATTTTGGATTGTAAAGAAACTTTAACTTTCCATTCTCTCACTCTCAGTGGATGAATATATTCTGATGGCCAAAGAGAAGCACGGATACAACATGGAACAGGTACCATTCCACGTAAATGTTTGGCATGATGGGGAATTCCTCTAGATGGACGCATAGATGACTGTTACAGTGCTTCTGTCTTATATCAACAGGCTCTTGGCATGCTTCTGTGGCACAAGCATGATGTGGAGAAGTCGCTGGCTGACCTAGCCAACTTCACTCCCTTTCCTGATGAGTGGACAGTGGAAGACAAAGTTCTGTTTGAACAGGCTTTCAGCTTTCATGGCAAGAGCTTCCATCGCATCCAACAGATGGTGAGCGGGAGGGATGGAGGCAAGATGGGTTATATAAGAGTCATCTGCTGCTCTCACATCTGCCTGCAACTACAGAAGAGCAGGCATCTTGAGATACGGCCCAATGTAGAATCTCTCATCCATGTGAAGAGTCATGGAGAGGTCTCACTTTGACACTATGAGCTGTTGTCTTGTATTGAGACCAACCTGTTGTAATGTCATCCAGTGAAATGTGTTAAGAACGTTCCTGACATCGAGTTCACATGCTCAATGTTACAAATTTGATTCAGGACATAGAATATTGTTCTTTTTCAGGAATCAGTTTGTTTGTTTTTTAGCTTCCAGACAAGATGATCTCAAGCCTGGTTAAGTATTACTATTCCTGGAAGAAAACTAGAACCCGAACAAGTGTAATGGACCGCCAAGCACGCAAGCTCCTCAGCAAGAGAGAAAAGGATGAGAGGTAAAAGGAGACCAAAGGGAGAAAGATGGAGAGAAATGATAATGAATGAATCATAATGCTTGTGGCTTTCAGACATGTACAAAGTGTGTATTTTTGTTCCTAACAGTAATGATGAGGTAGAGGAAGGAGAACCAGGCAGTGACAGTGATTTTGATATCAACGCCAAGAAAGAGGTGAGCCTATGGTATAACAGATACCATACTCAAAAACGGAACTTAAAACTTTTCTCCCCTATTAGATTCTCGAACAAGAAAAAAATTTTGATATAAAAATAGACAAAGATTTTGTCTATTGATAATTGATTGAATGGTTGTGGTTAGCTAGTGCTTTGATGTCATTTGAGTGACAGGTTGTCCTGCCCTCGCGCTGGTAAAAACATCATCAGAAGAGATGACGATGTAAGAGGGAGGGAAAGTTATTATAATTAAAGATTTCAAGGGCACATTAATTATTTTTTAAATAATAAATTATTCATAATAAATACTGCAAAATTTCATAAAAAATAAGAATTGTCAACTTTGATTACATCATGATAACTTTAACACATTTAGCTAATTCTTTCATAATTAAACATACAGCTTTTAATTCTAAATTAATTTAGTGACTAAATGGAACATTTGTACTTAAAATCAGTGGTCAGGGACTAGTGAAGGCAAAAAGTTGGTTTAAAATTATTGCAAAAAAAATGACCAGTGATACATAGGACCTAAGATACACGTTTTCCCTCAGACAGTCATAAGAATTTGACCTTAAAATCTTAATTAAAAAAAAAAGACAGCATGTGTGCTGCTTTTCAGGCTGCAAAGCAGAACTCTGGAAATGGAGGAGGGAGTGATAAAGTTTCAAGCAAGTCTGTTCTGACTCGGAAAGAGAACCAGGGTGCGCAGTACCGACACCACCCCCTTCGTGCTCGCCGTAGGCCTCCTAAAGGCATGTACCTGGAACAGGAGGACATCGTCACCATCTCTGCGTCCACTGATTCAGGAACTGTTTCTATCAGACAGCTGGACACACAACTAGTGTCACTTAAGAGACAGGTAATGTGCATGGAAACACACTTTTAGTATCAAATCACAATGTTTTGGTAGTGTTTGTGAGTTGTTGTTTTTTTAAAAGAAATTAATACTTTTAACCAGCCAGGATGTGTTAAATTGATCAAAAGTGACATTTCTGTTCGAATTAATTTTTTTTTATTTCTATTCATCAAAAAAATCCTGAAAAAGTATTGTTACTAAAAAAATATTAAGCAGCAAAACCTGTTTTTAACATTGACGATTATAAGAAATGTTCAATCAAGAAATGCAATCACCTCTCAGAACATTTTTGGCTCTCTTGTTTTGATTTTAGGTCCAAAGTATCAAGCAAACAAACAGCGTTCTCAAGCACACCTTGGGTGATGAAATTGAAGGCATGAGACCTTCAGAGGTAAGTTTTCATCTCCATTTCTCTGATACACAAACCACACACATTTGTCATTCACACTGCATTGAAAAATGGTGGTATACATGTAAAAGTTCAAATGCAAGGCACAATATTAAATGGCATTTAATGTATTTTGAGAGTCTGTATGTAGATTCTGATCAAAATGTCATAGTTCTGATACATTATACCCCTAATTATTCTGCACGCTCTGCATTTCCTTCAGCCCTCTCAAAAAATCAACACTCGCTGGACGACGGAGGAGCAGCTCCTGGCTGTTCAAGGTGAGCTGGAATATCTCTAATTCCTGATATCCATAAATTAAAGAACAGATCTAAAAATGAATATCCATGTTTCATATTGTACATTATAATGATGTGATTCCTAAATTCACATGTAGCATTACTAAAACCACTGATTTCAGTTTGAAGTGTTATTTATTTAGACAAAATCAAGTAGAATTTTGACATTTTATTAGTTATCAGCCTGAGCTTTAATTTAATGCATCCATAGTTAAAAATAAAAATAAAAGAATGGTTCTGTAATCCCTGAGAAGATCCCTCCCAAAAGACTCCAAAAAGATCACTTGTTCACTTGCATACGTATTGAAAACATCAAAAAGTAGCTAAATCCAGCTAGGCTAAGATTTAACTTGCTAAAATGTATGTTACAACTAATACCTGTCCAGTTCATATTACCCAAACTGATGCTCATGCCAAATTAGGGAGTTCCTATTCACCTCAGAGTAACCCTTCCACTTCTTTCATGACACTTTGCAGTAATTAAGTCAACATGAAATTAAAATGCTCTTTTCTTTTTTATGTAATTATTTGTTATATAAATTATTTATCTGTGGGCATAATTTCTGGTTTGTGCCAACTTTAAGAAATGTCATTTTCAAAGTATTCAATGACATTTTAAATCAAGATGATGTCTTGGATTTGCCAGTAGGAGATACTACAGATTGAATGCATAATATTGTTTCATTTTAAGCATTGCTGTGAGTGTGAACAGATTTCTCATGTAGCTATTTTCCATCCACATGCTCTCCAGCTATTAGGCGATACGGCAAAGACTTTGCAGCCATAGCTGACGTGATTGGCAACAAGACGTCAGCGCAGGTCAGCTCGTTCTTCGTCAGCTACCGGAGACGCTTCAATCTTGAGGAGGTGCTACGTGAATGGCAGGCAGAACAGGAAGTGGTGCAAGGGGGCAGCGGGAGGACTGTGAACACGGAGCTAAATGGGTCGGCAGGAGCGGAAGATGATGAGGTAAGAGAGATTTTGAGTTGTGTAATAGGTGGAATAGGACTTGTTTCAGCAGGCAGGGCTTTTATCTTAGAGATAAAGAACAGTTAACAACAACCGAGGAATTCATTTTCTCTTTTCTATCTTTCTTTGTTATTATAGGTGAAGATGGACGGCATCTCTCCGCCTCACTCTGACAGTCTGTTGCCCTCTTCAGATGCTAGTGTTGGTGGAAACCCCAACTCTACCCAGCCCTCCCCACCTCTCACTCAACCCCCACCCTTACTGCGGCCTGCACCTCCCTCAGCGCCCCCTAGCCTGCTGCGCCAGCCCCCTCCGCTACAGACGCGACCTCTACAAAACCGGACGCCCCACAACCACCCTCCGCCTCCCCCTCCGCTCATCAGACCTGCGGTGGCATCCTCGCTCCACCAGGGGGCACTGAGGAACTCTCTAAGTTCCTCCTCTGCCTCTGCTGGACAGCTGCCGCCCTCACTGGTGGGGCTGAAGGTGGAATCCCCCCAGTCACACTGATGCCATGGAACATTTGCCTTTTTATAATGGTTTTTAGGAGACCTAATTTGGTCTCAAATCAGTGTAAAAGGGCAATGTAGTAATGCCTCTCAAGAGAAATATGAAAAGGAAAAACAAAAACAAAGGTGAACTGGAAGCAAAGCTGGACATGCGCCAAAACACGTTTAGCAATTCAGGAAGGAAGAAACACACAGTGTGATCTGCTTCTACACTTCAGGACCGAGAAGAACCCTCCATATAAACCCCCAGTCTTGCCAAAAAAAAAACAAACCCCTCGAACTCATCTGTCCTCAGGTCCTACAGCTATACCTCGTGAACAGTTTCAAGCACAACTGCTTCCACTGTAACTACAGCTATTGAAACACCATCTGTCATAAAGAGCTCAGCGGAAGCTGGAAGTTTAACCAAAATTGTGGGGTAAAACCTTATACACTGGAATTAAAAACTGCCACGACAACAGACTCAGTTGTTCCTTCCACCATCTCTATGGCAACAGCTGCACATCACCTAGTGTGCATGACTACAGACACAGCCGAGTGTTGTGAAGTACACCTGGTGTCAGGAAACTCACTCTGCCATTGAAGAGCCATGCTGATAGAATCGTCCTGGGTGAAGCGTGTTTTTGTCGTTTGTATAATTAGGTCCTTGAGATATTGTTAGGTAGTGAATTTATGTAGTAATAGTAAATATTGACTAAGCACTAAGTGATGCAAAATACTTGATTTTTTTGTTGCAACTCTGAAATACACTGATTTAATCTCGCTCTTAAAGGCACAAACACAGAAGCATCAAAACACTAAAGATGATTCCTGAGGAAGCTCGTACGAGAGTATTCGTTTCTTCCAAAATGTTGTATGTATGTGAGAACTGTTTACATATAAACTGGATTTGCTTGTGACTATTTTTTGTTTTAATTTTTGTTTTGTTTTTTCAGAATAAAGTGAAAATGACCAGATGAGTTTGTTGTTACTCTATGCAAACTACAGCTATTTTTGTACAAGACCCTAAAATATGCACTAATAGGTGATGATAAACGTTATCCTTAATCAGGTCCCATACAGGTGGGAATGAGACATTTTTTAGTAATTTTTCACAGAGATATGAGGCAGCAACATGATGTTTTGTTTCCGCAGGCGATCAGAACAGGTTTCCAAATGGGTGTGGGGGCAACAGTCAGAAAAAAACCCCCAAACAAATCTGAATTGTTCGGTAAATAACCGCATTTGACCCATGATACGTGAACGGAATCGTACTGGACGCGTGTATAGAGTGTTTTCGGTGTGGTTTCAGTAACTTACAGCGTCTGAGATGGCAGGTTTTAGATCCAGTCACGCCACGGTCTTCTTCCTCGGAGCGGTTCCCGCCAGTTTTTATTTGTGGTCTGCGCGCGACTCAGTGCTCGTTGTCCGTTAATCAAGATTTTACAGACTTGCTACTATTTTACAAATTTGTATTCGTTATTTTTTTTTTAAACCCGACTCTTTGCTGTTTTCATTTTTGACAAATTGCGTGGGAAACAACATTTAACCACTAATACAATTGTAGGAAAAACTTTCCATACATATGCACTATAGTCAAAACATTTTTAAAAGCAAGTAGTTTTACCAGTGTTTAAAGAAGTTTAGATGTGGCTGAAACTGACGTCGTAGGCTACTTGCTTTTGTGGGTTAGGTTTAAAATACCAATAATATTTTAGTTTCCTATGGCTTTAGTACTGTAAGCCAACAATAAAATCTAAAGTTTCTTATAGTTATTTGTCCTTCTATAAGAAAAAAAAAAACAACAACCCACAGCTGCCTTTAGTTTTAGCCTAGAACTTCATATTTTAGAACTTCTAGAAGAGGTCTCTCAAAAGAGGATCATTATACATTTTTGGAAACCCCTGGTTTAGGACAAAAAACCCTCAGATTTTAAGCAGATTTATCATGGGGTGATCAGTTAGGACACATGTAATTATTACACAGTAACACAAGCTAATATTTGAAGAGCTTATTCAATTGGCTTTATGCACAGCTATATACTTACTGAACTTCAGCCAGCTCCTTTGTTTGCTGTCTTCCATTATTGGACAAACCGATTAATCCAGGTGTGCCTGATAGTGATGCAAAACATACCTTCAAAAAAGTACATTCAGGATGTCAGTATATGCCACATATGATATGGATATATTAAATGTTAGAACATATTACATCAGTTTTAATACAGACAGCTTGATTTTAATAGTTTTATTACTATCATTGATCATAATCATCTTTGCACAAAAAAAACAACATTTGGTGTATTTCTATGTGAACCCTCCTATCCCGACAGCAAAGAGTCTGAACACAAATAATAAAATTACAGCAAACGAAAAACTTGTGAATAAAAATATCAACCCTTAAAAATAAACAATACTTAATATAATTGGATCCCCAGCACCTTGAACAAATGATCAGTTGTGAGAACAGCAAAGTACATGACAAAAAAGAAAAAAGGAAATCATTATTTTCTATGAAGATATAAAACACACATGTGCACAGTTGTCCCCTGAACTGGTGACAAGACTTTACAAGGAGATCTGATCCCACCCCCACCCCCACCCCCTCCTCTTTACACAACAAGAAGTGACGGTGCACCCCATGTCAACTAGAGGATGCATGCAAGCATGTACAGCTCAGCAGAAATGGATGGAAACACACTGTGGCTATCTAGTTGGTTGTCAGTGTACTTTTTTTTTTTTACGCAGACACATCTGCAGGTTGGTTCCTGTCTTCTCTAATGACTGATCTGCTTGTGCGATAATGACATCTGAACTGATTTCAATAGTGAAAATGATAATGCCAACAAAATATTGGAATTAACAGAACACCAATATTTGACTCTCCATGGCAGGTACTTGTGGTCTCAAGGCTACGTATTAATAGTCTCTGCATTGAATATGAAACAATGCAAGCCTTTTGGTTATTCAGATATGACACTCCATCATCGTCGTCATTCTCTCTCACACACACATATACATTCAATCACAACACGAGTGTACCATCAAATGAGTAACGCCAAAAAGCCACCTACAGATGAGACGGAGGTGGAAAGTTCTTGGCTTGAACCATGAAAGGTCGTGGATGCAGAGAAGAGCAGCTCGACATCAGTTCCTTAGTCACGAAAATGGCGTGGGAATGATTAGTTGCGTGGATTTTGTCCTTTATTGTCTTTTCCAGTGACTTTTTTAAGCATGAGGAGAGTATTTGCAGCCCCATAATCCTTAGCGACAAAGTGGGGCAAGAGTGTGAAAGGTTCAGTGGTTGTCATGTGGTGCTTTTTTCAGACATTCTTTATACAAAGGCATAGAACGATCAAGAACACGAGACCACAAATAAAAGAAAAAGAATTTGTTTTTCCTAGGAATAATATTAAAACATAATCATTGGTAAATACAACAATGAAACACATTTAATTTCTTTAAGAAAATAAAAAGGCAACAGAAATTCACCCATTCCAGTGCAGCAAATCTAAACCCAGCCGATTAAGAAATAAAATCACCGTAACCACAATTTAGTCCTGTCAGTACTGATCAAGTGTGCTGGCCCTTACTGAACAACGGTGAGGTGTAACCCTGTTGATAGATTAAGAGGAAGAAATAAACACAGATAGAGTGTGTGTTTCTCTCTGAAGGGGGCACAAACATAATTGTCCACCTCCACCTGTGATTCTGAAGTCAATGGCCACCCCTCTTTCAAGTTTGGCGTTTTATGCTCTGTCAGTTTCAATAGGCAACAGGTGCGTTTGTGTGCGAGAGACTGAAATGAATTGCCGTGTCGAGACCCGTCGGCTCACTGAATTGAACATTTTCAGAACAAGAACCTGCAGAGTTTACCCTTCTAAACCTGAATCCCCATTCTGTGCAGGATTAAAGGGCCAGTGTGCAATTTTTACCCCCGTTTGTATGAATCTGATCTTATATCTCTCTCTGTACCTACCCATACGAGCAGATTGTGTTTGAGCAGTATATTCTCCATGTTCAGAGACTTCAAAATGCTACTTTCTCATCTCTCCTCTCACAGTTTCAGCTCGTTGGCGATTTTGGAGGCGATGTTTTTGAAGGCGATGGACGTCCCGGATATCCTCTTGAAGCGTACGCCGTTGAGCGAGAGGCGGGGCAGCTTGCACACCTCCATCTCCCACTGCACGAAGTCGTCACGGGCGGGATTGCCGGCCATGCACAGCAGCATGTAGCACTCGCGTAGCTCGTACTCGCAGCTGTTGGCGTCGAGAACCTTCCGAATCTCCTTCATCATCTCGCCGGGCTCCATGGAAGACGTGGTCTTCATGCTCCAGGTGAAGCGCAGCGAGCGAGGCTTCGTCTGGTCTTTAAGCGAGGACACGGGCGCTGTCGGAGGAGTCCCGTCGCCCGGGGACGTGTCTTTGTTGTCGTCTTCCGGCCCTACGCTCGTCTTCTCCGACTTCTCTGCGCTGCTGAGCATAGATCTGGGGAGACAGGGATGGACAGAGAAGGATGGAGGTGGGGGAGGTTGAGAGAATAATATCAGTAGGGGGTGAATGAGGACATAAAGAAAGGAAAAAAGAACAAAGAGGATGTAGGAAGGTGTGTGGGAGAAAAGTGAGAAATTGTTGAGAGACAAAAAAGGACGGTTGAGGGAATTTGAGGGTTGAAGAGTCAGAGGGAGGGGGGAGAGAGAGAGAGAGAGGATGAGGCAGTGGACATGGTTGGAGAGAGACATACGACAATAATCAACTGGAAACGTTGCAGAGGAAAGGAGAGCGCATGCATGTGTTCGTGTGCAAATTGATATGGCGCAAACACATGGAACAGAGAAAGGCTTCTGCTTTAAATGAACACCTTTCACTCTGAGGCATTCTCGTGTCTGCTGCGCTCAGGATGTGAAGTTGCACCTCACATGCCGAAAGTAGAAATTGGAAGTTTTATTGACTCTGGACTGAATATGACAGCCGAGCCAGTTAGTGAGACTTTAAGAAGCGTTGAATCTCAGCCTTAAGAAGACTAAATTGAATTCAGTTCGTTCAAATCACTAAATGATACTCGGTGACAAAATTAGAATTAGGTAACTGGGTAATTAAAGGGATACTCCACTTATATTGGAAATAGGATAATTTTATAACTCCTCCAGAGTTAAACAGTTGGGTTTTACCGTTTTCGAATCCATTCAGATGATTTTCTGATATTTATCTGTAACCAGACAGTTTCTGGTCCCATAGTATATTTTTTTCCTACTATGGAAGTCAATGGGACCAGAAACTGTCTGGTTACTGATATTCTTCTAAATATCAGAAAATCGGCTGAATGGATTTAAAAACGGTAAAACTCAACTGTTTAACTCTGAGGGAGTTGAAAAAAAAAAAAAGTGGAGTATCCCTTTAAACACTATGCGTGTCACAATCAAGAATGCTTAATGCTGCATTCAAGTCCTGCTGGGAAGATACTGACAAATGCGGAAAATGACTTTGTTGGTAAAAATGATGCACGGGGCAATTTCATGTTTCATGAAGCTTTTCACTATGCACATAAGGTGGGTAATTGATGCATTATCTACACTACAGTTCAAACATGTCTTAAAGAAAGGAATGCTTTTATTTAGCAAGGATAAACGAGATTCATCAAAATTGGAGTAATAGCTTCTGAAAATTCAGCTTTGCAATCACAGGAATAAGATGAAAATCAAGTTTTGAATGTTGTTTATATGCATGCTTTAAGACAAACCATGTGCAAATTCATAAGTTAGCACCATTGCTGAGTATTTTCTCTTTAAAACTGCAGTGAACTGAAGACAGTCTCAAAAAAGCAGTTTGAAACAGGCTGTGTTTCTGCAGACGGGCTTCAGTATATCATTACTATCTGAAGCAGGGGAGTCTCAAAAGAAGCAAGGTTATCCTGTTACCTTTTTCTGTTGATATGAAAAATTGAGTACTTTTAGCAATATAGCGGGTGAATTATGTTCATGATGATGTATATCACGAAGTAATATGCCCTTTTCTACTGACGTTGTTTATAAGACGTTCTAAGAGACTGATTTTTAGAAGGCAGAATGAGATGTGAACGGGAACATGGTTTGTGTAACACTAGCAACACCTTATTAGCTATTTGATAATGTAGTCAAACAAAAGACTAATCAATTAATTACCATTATGTGTCCGACGTTATTAGGGTAGGGACTAATTTGCATATTCATGGTTCTGAGTATACTAAATGAAGGGTGCGAAGTTACACATTCAAGCTCTTTTAAGGCATGAATAAAAAAATTTCACATGAAAAAAAGTTTAAATTGTAATTTTGGTGATTAAAGATGAGTTTTAAGGGATCGAGTTATTGACTACATGGGGACTTTAAAATATATAAAAAATGGAAAACAGTTATTTTAAATTGTAATAATAGTTCACAATATTACTGTTGTCACATGCAGCCATGGTGAGAATAAGTGGCTTCTTTCAATTTTTTATTTATTTTATTTTACCACACCTAACTAAAGTTTGGTCTTTTAAACCTCTTGCCTAATAAACTAGCAGTAATATTTTCTGACAAGCTTTATCACTTCATCAGCAGTAACTAAATTGTAATGCTTAATTATAACCAATATTTAGATTTTTGTTGAATATTTTGACACTTTGATTCTATGAAGATTCTTGAATTGAAACACCCCTAACTGAAACAATCAAATTTGATTGATGGCAACTATGCATGCTAAAATTATGAATACATTGGTCTGATTTGCAATATTTAAAATGAATACAACACTAATACTACTTTTGGTTCCTGATCATGATGATGCTCAAAATATCTGAGACAATGTGCAAAGTGAGGTGCATCGCAAATGTGTTCACAGGATTAAAGATTTGATTATCATAAGCTGTGCATTGTCAGAAAAACATAAGCAGAAAACTTTCAACTGTGCATGTGTTTGGCAAATAGAAGACAGGCAGTAATCTGAAATTCATTCTTTGTGAACACAAATTATGAATCGACTAAAAATCAAAACATACACTCACCACTCATCCATCCACACACTGCAATTAATCCACCAATTAAGTCCCACTGAGTAACTACTAATATTTGTTAAAACAAAAAAAACATTTAAAAGCCCATTTGCTGCCCAATTACACCTCTAAGGACCTACTGATTAGATCTGATGAAGTAATCCTTGTTTTGTTCTCACCTGCTTCCCTCCTCTCGACCCTCTCCCTCATAGGGGCTCCTCGAAAAAAATTGCAAGGTATTTAGTCTTAGTCTGAGTTCTAGTTTAACTCAATCAGTACAGTGAGCAGGAAGGGAAAGGATGGTCTAGTGCCACATTAGTTTATGAAAACATTTACCCCTCCAGAACCACCACATTCCACCAATTCACTTATTCATTCCCATTTTAACACTACTTTCAGTTCTATGTATGCAGTGTAGAGCCCCTTGCCTATATCTTGAGTGTTATTGCTTTATTATATTATTTATAACGCTTATCAACGATTTTATGATTATGGTGTGACAATAGTGCTCACTCACAGTTACTGTGCTGATCTACAGTATGCAACAACGGAGTCATGTATGTGCAATGCCAATGAACAGATGAATCAGGCAGACTGCTTCAGTAACATGAAGTGGGGTGGAATGATGCAGGTCTTTCCAAGATGTTCTAAAGGATTCTAGTCCCATCACCATGGTAACTACTCACATCCAACAGTCACCTGCCCCTATAGTCTGTCTGGCCGAGCACACAAGCATCCAGAACATGCCACCAGACACACAGACAGACAAACAGGCCCTTAGCAAACTGGCATCACTGTCAGAGTCTTTCTGCTAAGGGTCATGTGAAAACACCACACAGAGGACAGAAACACACACAAACTCAGTCACGTTGACAGACAGGGAGGGTAAAACACAGTTGGAGAAACAGCTCAGGACTTTGAAGGCTCTTCATGATATAAACAAGCAAAGCAGCATTTGACTGTTTAAAGCTCTGAAAGAAACATGAAAAATTAAACTGGATGAATCCTGCAAAGAATAATTGGTTGTCACCAACAGGCATGAATTACAAACTACAGGCTTCAGGTTTGACCACCAGAGGGCGCAAAGACACATTTCCTTCAATAAGCTGCTCGCTTGCGCCCTCTGGTGGGCTCTAAAAACGAGATAAGAACCACACGTAAACTTGAACAAGTTACCAACATAATCATGTCAGAGGAGAAAAATGTCTTTCATTTGTTAATTCAGACTCCATGTATCTGTGCCAGTGGCCCAAGTGGTTAGTGACAGACAGATGGTGACATCCATTCACCAGGTGCCTGTGTGCGAGTGAGTCATTAGTCAAACAGATTTAGACAATGCCGCATAAACAGAGAGAGAGAGAGATGTGTGATGATGAAGTTTGGCTTTAGCAGGACAAAGCCTGACAGCTGGTCGGTCTCAGCTTCTGTAGCTGTTGTCATTGTTAATGAGCAAGTGAAAAATAAAGAAACCCTCCTGAAGTTGTTCTGCACAAGATAATATCAGGCTCAGTCATCCTTCAACCTTTTTTTTTTAAAATTTCCTTTAAAGCTGCAGTCCGGCGTTTTTTCCACTTTGTCGCCATCTCTGTTCGAAATCTGCAATTGCAGTCATTTGCGGAATTATCAACTTTACGCGAGTTGTCCTTGACATGGCACAGCGTGGATGAACACAATGTTTTAGGAGACTGTGAGGTTTGTCAGTCACTGCGCCAATGTGGAAACTGGCATTCACAATCACAGATTATTTTTTTTTGTGGAAATATGACCAACATAAGAATTTTCACTGGAAAATGTCATCTGAACAAGTGAGAAACATCCACCTTTGTTCTGGTTATGACATTGCAGTAAATCGCACTGATTAAATCCAACAATAGCTTATAAGTTATCATATCACGCAAAACCGTGCAAATTGTACTTTGTTCTCAAATTATCAATGTTAACAACATCAGCAGTGTAACCATATTTAATGCCCTTCCGATATGTATCCTTGTTTTCGCATGGGTTCGGTTGCAGTCACTTTTTTTCTGTAGCCAACGAAGTCTTTTGCATTTTACAGCGGGTGAATTTCTAGTTGTCGCTGGTGATTGCCGTTTGAACCTTTCAGGATCCGCCATCAAATTAATACATTTAATTATATCAAGTGCTGTGAGAAAAGGCTATAAATCTCCACCTCCAACATCCTCACACGCAATATAGCCTACTAGCCGAGGCTCCTTCTTTATGTGTACAAATGTGATGTAATGACGCAAAGACATGGAAATTCACCAGTACCACTGGAATTAAAAACATTATTACAAGCTTACCGCTTTGAATCGAGCTAAGGCAAGCAGATAGTTTTGTACCCTGGCTGGTTAAGTTTTCTTAAATATGTATTTTGGGTCATTTTTAACCCAATAAAAGCTACGGGCTGCAGCTTTAAAAATTCATGACAATAACACTTGTAATTACAATGGCAGATTGTCTTACTAGAAATGACTTTTACATGATCAAAATGAATTAAAGCTAATAGTACTTTGTTTTCCCTTTTTTGCTCAGATGTTCAAGAAACATCTTCCTCTTCTTGGCACATAGAGGAAGTCATGGGGTAACAACCTGTGCCCAAAAAATTACGACATACTCTACAGTTCATAAATTTGGGGTCTGCAAGATTTTTTAAAGTCTCTTATTCTCATCAAGGATGCATTTATTTGATCAAAAATACAGTAAACAGTAATATCGTGAATGTAATGTAATTTATTCCTGTGATGATAAAGCTGAATTTTCAGCATCATTACTCCAGTCTTCAGTGTCACATGATCCTTCAGAAATCATCATATCTTATTATATCAATGAAATTAATAGAAATTTTAGTAATTTTTAATAGAAATCTTTTATAACATTATAAATACTGTCACTTTTAATAAATTTTATGCATTCTTGCTGAATAAAAGTATTTATTTCTAAAGAAATACAGACCGCAAACTTTTGAATGGTAGCGCATGCAAATGACCATGCTTTCTACTTTTTCCATGACATCATATCCTATTAGCCATCTTAATTATGACCTCAGGTCCTGTTATCAAAGCCCTGTGTTATTTGAGCAGGCAGAGAAACTAGTCACACACAGAATCTGGGGCACACAGGTGAGATCACCAGGTAAACTGACAGGGAGGGGGAAATGAAAGGATGGAGATGGGGAGGAAAGGCGCTGAGTGTTACTGTGGTTTAAGTTGAAGGCGGTGGTGTTTTTAGGGCTGAAGTTGGTCGTTAGTGCTGGTCGTGACATTGCACAAAAAATAAACAACCAGGAAAAAGGGTCAATCACAGAACACACTGAGGGATGTAGACAAGGAACAAGGAAAGAGAAATAAAAAAAGGTCAAAACAAGCCTTAAACAAGGGGGGAGGTTATGGTCATCATTGCCTACCTTCTGGGGAATCTGAATGACAGATTTCTACAAAACAAAAGTAAAAGAAAAAAAAAAGGAAAGACATGTATATATGTAAATTGAGGAGCAAAAAAAAGGGCAAATGAAAATGTCAAAGTTGTCAGGTTGCTTTGGACACAGCAACAATCAGTCTGTGGTTATTTGATGGGTTATCAGTTTAAACTGTACAGAATGAGCAAATAACATTAGTAATCTGGGTCAAATGCATGCAATTAAACTAAGTCAATTATTAACACTCATAAAAGGGTTGGGATGCTTACACAAACTAAGTCGAGTTATGTAAACTGCCTAATCAAAAAGTCTTGTTAAAGCCAACATGGAATAAACTATGCCCACCTAATCAATGCAAATTATTCCAAAGGAAAAATGTTTATCAGACCTTTATCACTCCCTCCGCCTCTGACATGACCAACCTTCATGTCACGCCTAAGCCACACAAGTGGTGAAAATAATCTTAACCAAGAGCCAGTATTTATTTTTATTTTTTGATAAAAAAAATCTCGCAAATTGTTAAAGCAATAATTAAAAGTATATATAATATAAATAAAAGATTGGGGTCTGTAAGATCATTACAATTTAAAATTACTTTTTTCTATTTTAATATATTTTAAAAGAGGAAGCACTTATTATTATTACTATCAATGTTGAAAACTGTTGTGCTGCTTAATATTTTTGTGGAAACTATGATCCTCATTCAACAGAATGTTTAAAAGAACAGCATTTATTCTTTAGTAACATTATACATGTCCATACTGTCAATTTAATTAGTAGTCCTTGCTGGATAAAAGTATACATTTCTTAGAAAAAAATAAATCTTAATAACCCCAAACTTTTGAACGGTATTATATAAAGATTGTAGCAATTATATTATGCCCAATTTTCACAATCCAAATGGATATTCTGTTTAATTTAATCAGAAGTAAAACGGTTTGCGAATGCCTTAAGAAAGGATTTTTACATTAATTTATTAAAGCGCACAAATCTTGTTCGTGCTTAAACATGTACACAAAAGGACACAAACAGACAGATGCAAATGGACAAAATAGAAAACGTCATCTGTCATTTCACCCTTTTGAAATCTGAGACTGAATACAAATGAAAGACTACTGACCATGAAGGTGTGTTCTTTCGTTTCCTCAGTGTTTCTGAGGGATTTCGAGTCTAGCAGTTTAAACATGAGATCAGTTTGGTGATATGCTATTAAAGAAATGTAGCAACATAACCCATAACGTAAAGTTTCTTTTGTAAACTGCTATAGCGGCACTAGTGAGTGGATGCCAAGGTGTCCCCTCCACAAGTATTTATAGAGCAGGGGAATGCAATACCTCAGCTGTTACCAAGGATACTGTCACCACGGAGGTGCAGAAAAGGTAGATATGTGTTGGGAGTGTGTGCTGGAACTCGGAGACGGAGATGATGAAACTGATGAGAAATATGCATGTACATAAATGAGCTGAGATTCGTGTTGGGATTAAGGGGACTGATAGCACTTTGATTGCCTTATGAAGGCCTGACCTTGTGGGTGAAATTATGACAATACCCAATACCCTGTTGAACAATGTGCCGGTGCTTTGCAAGGACAAATCTATCGCAAAAGCTGTTTGATCAAAGATGGAAAACCAAGCAGCCGATTTCTACATGCTAACTGAATATGAAGACAGACACTTTTGAAAAAACCCTCAGCAGGAGGTGTGAGAATGTGCTGATGTGTCAATGTGGTTGTCTTTCACTTTGTCTCCAAGTCTCTTTCTGTTGTTTTTCATCACCACCTAATCCAAATTTAACTTCTGAATATACCCGGGATTCATCACACTCATTCTCACTCCACCACGCACAGGCTTCTTCTCGTAACCATTAACACGAAATCAATGACTTTCATTCCTATGTCAATTTAATGATTTGTTAACACTCTTTTGTCTGTCTCACCTGCGCACAAACTTGGAGGTGAACTTGCTGAAGATCCCGGAAGCACCGGGTCGTCGTTGTTGGCTGTTGCCATGGGAGAGGGAGGGGGAAGCGGGGGCTCCGTGGTACGGCGAACCCTGTTGGTCCCGTGCGCCCCTCTGCTGGCCGAGGTGGAAGGTGTTGCGGGTGGGCACCCCTCTGGGGAAGTTGGTACGGTCCGTCCCAGCTGCGCTGCTGATATTGTGTGCTGATGGGGAAGCGCCAGGTGCTCTCTGTGGGGGATCACTGTGACAAAGCAATTTTCCCCAAACAAAAGAACATAAATAAAGATGAGAACATAGCAGGATTAGTATCCAAAAAAAAGTAGATTTATTTATTTAATTGGATTTTAATTTAATATATATAAGTTATTTAAATGCATTTAAATGTTTTTTTTTTTCTATTTAAATAAAATAAAAAATAGGGCATGGAAGTTTGATTTTCACTATGTCTGCAGAAAGAATAGCCACTGATAATGGGTGTTTCAAACCTACATATTCAAAGGAGATTCAAAATGTAAATACTTTTTTATGCATTTATGAAATCTCCATAAAATCACGTTGAACTTTAAAAAATATATATATAGATTTTAATTACGGTAGAACAATAGATTATGTGTCAGGAGCTCTATTCTGGCTCTTGCAGTGCTCTAGTAACTTCTATTACGTAATCTCAAAATAATTAAATATGTCAACTGCAGAGAGAGAACACACACATCATATCTCTAACCCAACGCATAGACCTTTAATCGGCTTTATCTCACACATAAACTCAACACAGAAACACACAGGATCAGGAATATTGTGAAACTCGCTCACTGCAATTTGTGTGTGAGTGTGAGAGTAAGAGTGTGTGTTCATCCAAGCGAGAGCAGTGAAACAGAACACCTCCCCCATAGCTGTCCTTTCTACACACTGTCTGTGAAAATCTCACCCAACCATGTCAGGTCCATGCCAACATCTGTTTAAGTGCCAACCAGTGTAGTAGAACCAAGTCAGAACCAGTCGCCAAGTGGTACAAACACAGCCAGAGAGGTCACATGACTTACCCAGTCATGTGACCTCTCTGGCTGTGTTTGTGCCACTGAACCTGCCAAAGCTAGATTATAATACACTGTCCATCCATTTCAGCCAGGAAGTGAAGTGAAGTGTGCAGGAACCTTCTCAGAAGCATAGCTGTGTTTGGAATAATGAACTAGGATCTGCTCTGTATACAGACACCAGATTGTCATCCAGAACACCCGGACATTTTTGTTGCTCCTGATTTCACAAGGTTACACACACTGGTCAACTTATAGAATTTTTTTTTTTTTTTTTTTGAGATTTCAACTTAAGTCAACATGAAATGGTTCATGCCCATTTACTTGCACATTTCTGGTGCTACTGTGCATGTTACTCCAAATAAATATATTTGTGTGTACACTTTCTGCAATCCAATCATTTCTTGATGGATTAAAATTAAATAAAATGGGAGAATTTTTAGGATCTAAACAATTCCTGATCAGCACAAACCAGTGTTATTTTAGTATCATTGATATAGTCTACATAATAATGAGAAATGTTGAATTGGCAACTAGCCTACAAGTTTTTATTTAATTTCACACTGTGTAAACTTTTTTTTTGATGATTTTAGTTTTAGTTAACGATAATAACCCTGTTCCTCATGGATAATGAGGAGTCCTGATCAACAATTTCATCATTGAATATTCAGTTTCACACCAAAATGGTGTCATATTATAAAAGTAAAATGGATTTTGACCATCAATTCATGTTGACTTTGACTCTTAAACATGAATTGGTTGATGGGGATCAGTATTTACCATTCCACTGACTCAAAAAAGTATTTTTCTTTTGGCCACGCGAAAACCAGTTAATTGGATATCCCGTCCTGCAGCCGATTCTAAAGATTTCATTTGTCTGCAAACATCAAACACTGATCCCTAAACCTACGCGTCACTGTAAACTTAACCAATGAAATTAGCCGCAGGGCGGGATTTCACTGTGCACATCACTAAGATAGAGTTTCAAAATACCATGGAGCAAAAATACTCGGGGGGCAAATTTGGGGAAAACGTTATCTACAAACTCTGAATGTCCAAACTAATACACACAAACATGACACCTAAGCAAGGGACTAAGATTTTCCAATTGTAACACAGTAGTATATTAGATATGGTCCACAGCTGGATGTTTAAAGTAAAAATAACATAAGAGCACTCACTCTAGCAAATAGGAGCAGGAGTTTAAGAAACAAACCCATGCCACTGCAAAAACACATCTGCAATTATCACGCATGTCAGAACATACATGAGACATGCATCTAGTATTATTTTCACATATTTCATTTATGTTTTTCTCTTTAGTGCAGAGATTTTCACAGTGGCAAACCACACGGTTCTAAGGTGTCAAAGTGAAAGCCCTTACACGTGACTCGCGTCAATGTTGGTTACCCTCGTGCTACTTGTTGTAATGAAAAGTTCAGTTTGCCAAAAGTTTTCTGAGATTGTTTTTTTCTTACATTTATACATTTGACATTCAAGGTACAATTTTGATCAGTTCATGCATTTACTGTGACAGGAACAATGAATCTCTAGTGAGTTCTAAGTTCAAATACAATATTTTCAGTTTACTTGAAGCAGCCTTGCAAAATTTTCGTATCCGTGGAGGTCAACGCTTGTGTTCAGACTGAGTCACGTGAAAGAACCTTGAGAGACAGATTGAGCCACACTATGTGCTATACATGGTCTCTCACTCACTCACTTACTCACTCACATACACTCACCCAAAGGATTATTAGGAACACCATACAAATACTGTGTTTGACCCCGTTTCGCCTTCAGAACTGCCTTAATTCTACGTGGCATTGATTCAACAAGGTGCTGAAAGCATTCTTTAGAAATGTTGTCCCATATTGATAGGATAGCATCTTGCAATTGATGGAGATTTGTGGGATGCACATCCAGAGCACGAAGCTCCCATTCAGAGGATGGGTATATGGTGGCCATAAAGGGATGGACATGGTCAGGAACAATACTCAGGTAGGCCGTGGCATTAAAACGATGCCCAAATGGCACTATGGGACCTAAAGTGTGCCAAGAAAACATCCCCCACACCATCACCACCAGCAGCCTGCACAGTAGTAAGAAGGCATGAAGGATCCATGTTCTCATTCTGTTTACGGCAAATTCTGACTCTACCATCTGAATGTCTCAACAGAAATCGAGACTCTTCAGACCAGGCAACATTTTTCCAGTCTTCAACTGTCCAATTTTGGTGAGCTCTTGCGAATTGTAGCCTCGTTTTCCTATTTGTAGTGGAGATGAGTGGTACCCAGTGGAGTCTTCTGCTGTTGAAGCCCATCCACCTCAAGGTTGTGCGTGTTGTGGCTTCACAAATGCTTTGCTGTGGCCCATTCTCCTCTGACCTCTAGCACCAACAAGGCATTTTCGCCCACAGGACTGCCACATACTGAATGTTTTTCCCTTTTCACACCATTCTTTGTAAACCCTAGAAATGGTTGTGCATGAAAATCCCAGTAACTGACCAGATTGTGAAATACTCAGACAGGCCTGTCTGGCACCAACAACCATGCCACGCTCGAAATAGCTGACAAAACTGACATTCAGTTTGGAGTTCAGGAGATTGTCTTTACCAGGACCACACCCCTAAATGCACTGAAGCAACTGCCATGTGATTGGCTGATTAGATAATTGCATTAATGAGAAATGGAACAGGTGTTCCTAATAATCCTTTAGGGGAGTGTATATACAGTGTACAGATCTGAATATATGGCCCTTGCACTGAGGTATGATTCACTCCGGAGGGGAGATAGTGCACAGGGGGTAGAGAAGCACAGAGAAGTGAGAGAGATGATGTAACAGAGCAGCGGTACCTTCTCTCAATGGTCCCCAACCACGCTCGGAAGAGGCTCAGCTCACTGCATGCAACAGACCAACCATTCACTTGCAGCAGCATTAACAGGCTAACACGAACCATTGACACTCCACGCTGCAGCGCTACAATGGATGGTGTGTTTCTGATGTGGTCAGTGCTTAGTGTGAATATGTGGTTTTATTTGTGGCTTTGTGCAACTTTTATCAGTGATAGTCCAGAGAGGACAGGAAACAACGGTTAAAGGAGAGGGGGACATGATTGAGAAATCATTTGGCTGTAAGTGAAGTGGGGTTGAATTATTGTAATTTATCCACACTGCACATTCACATGGTTGTTAGGTAGAAACTAAGAAAACAACATCAATGTTCCCATTCTTAAGGCCCAGGTATCACCGTTCAAATCCCATCTTAACAATCACTCATGACTTCATGAAAGCTGTAATAAATATTATTTCCAATTTACTACTGAAATCCCTGAAAAAAATGCATTGTCTGAAAAAAATTTCTGTTTTTTTTTTGTTTTTTTTTGCGCAATGAAACTGGTTGACCAAAATATATATTGCTGGTTAAAGGGGCAATTCACTAAAAAAAAAAATCTAACATAATTTTCTGGAAGAGCTTCATGTTGTTGCAAACATGTTTGACTTTGTCCATAAAATGAAAGTTAGTGGGGTCCAAAACAACTTTCACATTTATTATATGTTAAAAAAGTCAGGTGAGGAACAACACAAGCGTGAGTAACCTATGACGTTTCACTTTTCAATAAACTACCCTTTTAATCAGGAAAGGACACCAGATCAACAGTATCGCATACTGTGGACCTCCAGCCAAAACATATGTTGGTGACTAGCTGTGCTTGTGTTTCAGCAGGAATATGAAAATTTGTCTTGTTTTGTAGCAAAACTGTCTCCCAGTGTTGACTTTGTAGACTCTTGTCACTCCCTGGCTTCCTGCAAGCTTTTTCCATGGCAAGTAAATGATTTCTAAGAATACATAACCCCCCTAAGACATGCTACAGTTCCCAGATTTGGGTTCTCTCTTTGGCGATGTGAGGACTTGCCTGGGCCGGTGTGAGTGCAGGTCTGTGGGACAGGGATGGGCAGAGGTGGAGAGTGACTTGTGATGGCGGATGCGTGAGGAAGAGACTGATGAGGAGAGCACGGCGCCGGCCGAAGCCGTGGAGGCGCGGGACCCGGGGGTGCTCAGGCTGAGGGGAGAGAGACAGCGGCCCCTCCGTACACACACGCACAAATCGACACACACATTATCACGAGTGTGTGCGTTTGTGTGGAGGGAGGTAGGGAGGGAGGGAGAAGCATTCCATTAGAAACAGCACTTTGCACACATTAGATAGAGTGATAAAAAGGCAGACAGTACGACAGAGAGATAAATAGACAGACAGATTGATTGATAGATAGGCAGACAGACAGATAGAGTTAAAGCCAAAGAGCAATAGATAGAGCAATAGACAGACAGAGAGATGAATGATAAAGCAATAGATAGGAAGATGGACTGAGTGAGATAGATAGATAGATAGATAGATAGATAGATAGATAGATAGATAGATAGATAGATAGATAGATAGATAGATAGATAGATAGATAGATAGATAGATAGATAGATAGATAGATAGATAGATAGATAGATAGATGGATGGGTGGATAGATGGATGGATGGATGCTTCATCTAAAGTGAGAGACAGTGGTGTATGGTACAGGAGAGAGGGGGAGAGGGAGTGAGAGAGAGGTCAAACAGAGTGCTGATTTCACAGAAAGGCACAAAAGAAACACACACACACACACACCCACACACCACTATGCAGGGATTAGTTGAGCTTGTGGTGGAGAAATAACATGCTATCACCTTGCTATGTGGCAGAGAGAAGCTAAGCCTATTACAGACGACTACAGCAACCTTACAACAGAGTTAATGGTGCTTTTTTTCCGTCACAAGCCACCCTAATCCATTTAAAGCTATACATACGCTCACACTCACAGAGACACAAAGTTGCACACGCTCACACAGCTCGGACAGAAGAAAAACAAAATGAGAGTTCAAAGACAAAGGAACCAGAAGAGAGAGAAAGAAATGGAAAAGTAGAGGGATGTGTGGGGAATATTTAACCCGACACACTGTCTGAATGCCTTCAGAAAATCTCATGAAAAAACAAATTAGCAAATCCTGCAGGAGCATTCAAAGGACAAAAGGTTATAACACTTAAATACCCCATGAAATCATTTAATGAAAGCAGTCTTCTATTCAGTGCTGAAATATTCACTACTTAAACAGGATGTTGCGGTGGGACAGTGAAGGCCTTTTTATAAAATAGCCTTTAGATTACATCACATGATTTGCTACTTGCTATTGCTAGTCAGAAGTTGATATTAGGAACATGTGAGGTTCTTATTCCAGAAAGCATAACTTGAGTGCATGGGGTATTTAACACAGTGTCACAGGCATATTTAAACATTTACACCCATAGAGAACTAAAGCATCACAGCACAGCTCTAACAGAAACAATTGAAGGCTTGTTCACACCTAGTTCAAGGGATACTAGGGATACAAGGGATTCCACCCTCTCATTATTTACTCACACTCATGCCATCCCAAAATGTACATGACATACATTTTTAGTAAATTAATCCATCTCTCAGTTCATTTATTGCAAGTGTGCGAGACCCTCAAAACCAGGCAGTAATACATGACCCGAGTTGATGAAACAAAGTGTCCGATAGATGTAAGAAAAATAATTAGGGCTGTGCAAAAATTAATTGCAATTAATCGCATCCAAAATAAAAGTCTGTGTTTACATAATATATTTGTGTGTGCTGTCTATAATTATGTTGTATATATAAATACACACACATGCATGTATATATTTAAGAAAATGTGTTATTCATATATAAAATATTTATATTTATAAAATATAGATTATGTATTTATATATATATGCAGAATTTAAGCGCAAATAATTCTTAAATAATACATGCATGCATAGGTAATTATATATGCAAAATAATTATATACAGCACACACAAATATATTATGTAAACACAGACTTTTATTTTGGATGCGATTAATCGCAATTAATTTTTGCACAGCCCTAAAAATAATATAATTTTTTTTTTCTTTTTACTATAAACTGTTATACAGTTTCATGAGTCAGCACGCTGTGCAACTCGCATGACAAGAACGAGCTTATATCATGCTTCAAAACATGCTGACATAGAGCTTCACAGTGCTCTCATGAATCGGTGTATGACATTTGAAAAAGAAATAAAAAATGAAAATAAGTATTTTTCTTACACGCATCATTTCGCTACAGAAGACATTGATTCATCAATTGCCATCATATGGATTATTGTCATTTTGCATGGTTTTTGATGTGTCAATTTATGGACCGACAGAGATGGAATATTTTTCGAAATATTATAGTTTGAGTTCATCTGATGAAAATTCCAATATGTGCTCAAGAAAAATGTCATATTATCAATGCTGGAAATGTTGAAAACAATGTTGAAAAAGACTAATTTAATGAATTGAAAGTACAAAAGAACAGCATTTATTATCAGCATTAGGAAATCTTTTGTAACATTGCATTTTTACTCTTACATTATAAATGTGTGACTCAAACACAAATCATTCTTTGCGATAGCAAGAATATACAGAATTTTATTGTTTTACTTTTATGTAGCTCCACAAAAACTATAAGATCCTGTTAACAAAGTCAAATTCTACTTGGCCGTATACTGATAGGAGAGTTCCCGACACATGACCTAAAAGTTAGTATCTTATTTCAATATCTAATACTTGGTCTGAACAGGCCTTCAATTATAATAACTAACGGCATAGCACTTTCTGCACTGGAATCGGCACTTTTTTGACAAAGTTTCAATTCAATTCCAGATTTGTGTTGTCTCATTTTATGAAACAATTAACAGTATTCAAACTACAAGGTACCTGCATGCATAATGACTTAACTCGTGACCATAACTTAAGCATTTCCATAATTTACATGCCGACGGTCACCATTCTACACTTCGGCAGTCTAGAAGACATCATCTTTGTGCAACATGACTCTAGTAGGCAGAAAGCTCTATATCCGTTTTTAAAAACACATCTCATGCATATACTTATATATAATTTATACAGTTAAGAGACGGTACACTGGAGTGTGTGGAATGTGAGCATAAGCAGCAATATGAATGCTGGAGAGGAAGGAGTTATAATGGATGAATGGTTAATAGAGGTGCACAGGAAGTGAAGGATGACTGATGTCTTAGCGCTTGTGGCGATGACCGCGGGAGGTTTACAGTATATGGGGTTTAGATGACGCTCTAATGCAGGGATGGGCAATGCAACTGTCCTACATAGTTTAGCTCTAACCCTAATAAAACAAAGGATTGCTAATGCTAAAGGCAGGTGTGTTTTTGTTATCAGGGCTGGAGCTAAACTCTGCAGGACAGCAGCACTCCAGGATCGATGTTGACCATCCCTGCTCTAATGCATGGTGTTATGTTTGCACTGTACATGTGCAACTAATAGGTTTTCAAAAGAATACAAACTCTGGTGACGGACATTTTCTGTTTTAATTAGTGTGTGGGTTTGAATGAGGTGGTACTCAAGGAGTCACTAATCCACCTGAAATCCAGGGTGACATGCCAATCTGGCATAACTCGGCCATTCTGGGGATCAAAAGCATGCCAGTCTTCTCAATGGCAGGTAACGGCCAACAGCACAGAGACAGGAGATAGAGTAGACTGTGTGTGTGTGTGTGCGTGCAATGTAAATTAGCGAAAAATGGTGACTGGTTTTGTTAGTGATCTTATCTAGAGGGATGAACTGTGCCCGTATGCGGGTGTGTGAGACATAGAAGAACGGTAGGTGTTTTTCTGTACTTTGCCTTCGAGATTTACAATCTTTCAACAAATGTGGTGTGTCTTTGGATGTACCTGTCCTTGCCGTTTTGTACTCCCAGAGTGGCTCTGTCAGAAATTGGGGAGTTTCTGCTGCGGCTTGTGCCCGTGGACAAGACACTATTCTGAAATCACAAACACACCAGTGTTAATATGATTAAATTAATTTGTTTTGTAAAAAAAAAAAAGGTTGGAATAAATTGCATTCAAATTGTTTAATGCATAGCTAGCTGTGGATTATCCCACTTATAGATCTTATGCGCCAAAAAGATAAGTGTGCAGCCATCTTAAGAGCTTTTTTTTTTGCACGGTAGCTCTATATTTCTATGGCACTGCTGTGGAAGAGTAATTAGCTAATGAAGGGGTTTTACTTACTGTAGAGTTAATGAACGTTAGTATGGGCATTGTAATGTTTGAAATTTAATCGTTTTTACTGTATGATTATAAATGCACGTTTGCATTTATTAGCTCTGGAACTGCAACAGTTATCCAAGTATGGGTGTGGAGTGATTAAAGGAACCATGCTATGAACCAAGCAAAGGACAGCGCTGCTATGAACCCTGGGTGAATGTTTAATGACAAACTAGATACAGAACCATTTTTATTACTCAAGGCGTGAAAACGTTTGCATCCAACTACTATTTGGTTGGTACTCAGAAAGGGCCTATTTCATAAAATAGTATTGGCACTTTCTATTGAGAAAAAAAAAGAAAGAAAAAGGTACACAAGTATGATGTGGTGTGTGAAAGTTCAAAATAGCATCCTCTGTAGCATTTTTTACAGAAATAACCGTGCCAAACATCTCTCGGTCAGAGAGTGTACTTCAACCCTGGGCAAGCCCTTCCAGCCATCTGCTGTCTGAAAAATACCAGTGTGGAAAGCAACAAGCTTTCCAGAGCACCCCTGTGTAACTGAGAACAGAAGCAGTAGTTAGGATGTTTAAAAATTACCCTGCTATTATGTCAAAAGCTTCCTCAATCCATAATGTAATTGCGTGTTCAAGTTCATGGAAACTGAACTAAGGAACATGATGTGACTTTGGTACTGTTTTAGTCCTGTTGACAAGCTTGAGTGCTCTGAGGTGCTGTTTTCTATATTGTTTAATTTTAGCCTGTTAAAACTGAGCGGCGCATATTTTTTTTGGCGTGCATGTTAATCAATGAGTGCATTCACACCGGGTGCAGGAGCAGCGCGTAAGCCGCACTGTTTTTGCTGCACGCTCACGCTTAATTGAAGTGAAAGCACACTTTTGATGGGCAAAAATAAATATGATTTCACACAAAAAGTGCCCAAAATGCACAGAAGTCTAGTGAGTTTTAACAAAAACTTGAGTAGGCAAATGAAAGAAAATAAAGACTCAAAAATGTTTATAGAAGATTTAGGCAACCCGGTAAAAACTTGTTTTTAATTATTCAGTTTGGGTGAAAGTTATGTATTATAAAAATGAAAACAAAACTAAAGTAAACTAGCCAGAAAATATTAACGTATATATATATATATATAAACATTCTTTTAGTTTATGTAACACACAGACAGCACAACCCAAATCAAACCCAAGTGTGTGGTTTATTATTGTGTTTTTTTTTAATCCGTGGAGTTGCAGTCTTGTAAACGTATCGAAAGTATGACTGAAACTAATAGATTGGAGCCATTTTCTGGGTTATTTTGTTGTTTAACATTTATGCGAATGTTGTACACCTCCCCATAACAAACTTTCAAAACTATCAATGTTATAAATGACCAACTTCTAAAAAAGCATTTAAGATGACTAATGTTAGTTTTCAGTGTTTTCTTTGTCATTTATTTAGATTTATTTTAATTCATCCGTACTTACAGTAGAGGGTGTAGAACTCTTTTTGCGTTCACTGGAGATCACTGGACTGGGTGGAACTTTGGTGGAGCTACTTGAACCTTTCCTCCCAGAATCCTCCACTCCGTGCTTGTTTTCTCCCTGAGGCCTTTTCGAGTATGAACCTAAGGGATAAAAAGGAAAAAGTGTATAGACAAATATAGACGTGTATGTGTTTACCAGGGGCTTCGATTCACTAAACTTCCTAATCAACTCACCCTGATCTGTGGTTTTTCTGACAGGTTTCTGAGTGGATGACACGCTGCGCTGTACCTTATGAGGTGGAGAAGGGGCGTTGCTATTAGTGAGGTCACTTCCTGGGCGCGACTTTAATGACAAGATGACGCCCTCGTCAAGCTGCAAGACCGAATTTTCAATGACACATGAGCACAAAGCAGTTGTATTATCATTTTTCGCTGCCTCTTTGGGTACTAAAGCACGAATGTGTTTATGTATGTGGGTACCTCTGAATTCTTATAGTCAAGCAGCAGATAGGTTGCCATGACTTCATTGTATTTTTGTTTGACGAGAGAGTCCTCTATTTCCTCTTGAGGGAAACCCATCTGAAGCATTATGTCTAAGTGGGCAACATAGACACAATGTAATTTTAATACTTTTTTAATACCATTTCTTTCTGTAATTTTTTTTTACAGATATATTCTAACATCTAACTATTTCACCTGTTCTTCTGGGGTCTTTGTAGTCAGGCTGAGGGTCAATGAAGGGCTTCAACTCATCGTCTTCATAACCTACATTCATCCAGCGATCCCTCATGATCTGCTGCTGAGTCAATGGCACACACAGAAAGAGAATGAGAAAGATGGTGAGGGATCACATAACCAGATCTTTATGTGTTTTAATTCCATAGCAGATTTTTGCCAAAAATTTGCTTATCTGAATGAATGTACAGCATATTTCAGGCATTTAAATGGTTTAATGCTAAACATAAAACATTATGTAAACGTAACAGATGTTGTCACTCTCCTAGCATGAATCAAAAGGTGGTAAAAATAACAGTAGAAATTGAACAAGACACTGTAATAAATATATTTATTCTAAATAATTGGCTTCCACTAAGGGCCCTCTGCAAACTTAAAAGGGGATTTCAAGATGATTTGAAATTATTTAAAACAAAACAAGCATTAATTAAAGATCAATATATTTCATATTTGAATTTACACCTTATTAACACCTTTTTTCTTTTCTTTTTAGACCTAGAACATTTTTAGACCTGGAAAAGTCGTCAAATTTTAATAAATCTTAAACAGCATTAGCAGTTCTATGCATTTTATTAATATACACTTTTCTGGTTTTGCCAAGCTTTATATTTACATCCATCAAATCATGAATATCTGGAAATGTCGTTGTGCCCTCTGAATACTATTGTGGACAATGGAGTCACAATGGAGACAGTGGCCTTGGGAGTCAAAAAGGTTGAGATCTAACAGTTCTAAGTATGCACTACAACATTCACATTTTTTTCCCCTCAAATTAACTTTTCAACTTAAAGGATTTTTGGAGAATATTCAGGCTCAGCATAAAGTAGTCCATGGCTAAGTCCACACAGTCAGTTTTTGTGTTTGACTCCCGCATTTTCTTACAGGTATGAGTCTCAAATTGTCTTGTTTAAAAACTAACTTACAGTAGTGTCTAGAACAGCCTTTCTCAAACTTTTTTCAGTCAGGGCACCTTTCAAAAGTGCATAAAATCTCAAGGCACCCCAGTGTAAAATATAATTTAAAAACACTGCATAACCCAAATTTAAATGCAAATGTCTTGTTTAGTTAGACAGAACAGTAATGAACAGAGCATAATATGAACTGCAAATAACAATAATAATAAAAACTTTATAGCACCTTTAAAAACACAGGTTTGCAAAGTAATTCACAAAATAATTAATCAGAGACACAAATGCCATAAAACCTTAAGAGGTGGACCGCCCAATACAAGAACCCAATAACAAATCCAGACCAGGAGAACTCAAATGAAGTGCAGGATGCAGATAAAATAAAATAAAAATCCCCGGCTCTTATGGGGATTTTCTTTTCAAAAAACGATCCATAATGCTGTAACTAAAGTGGCCTAAATTCACGTTTATTTTTACGTTTCTGTCAGTCTGAGGTGTTGCTATAACGCGTTGCTATGGATTGCGTCACTTGCGTCAAGTTGTGTGCATCTTGCTTCGGTCTTGTGAGACGGATTTTTTTATGATTCATTTTATATATTTATCTAAAATGAATTTACAATTTTATTAATATGTTCATATGTTTAAAAAGAAGAATGTAAATATGTAAATTCAAATATATTTATATATGAAATGTCAGCTGTTTTTTTTTTCTGTTTTTTTTTTTTCACATTTTTTTTAGCCTACGTAATTTTTTTGGCGGCACCCCTGGCACAGCTAGGGGGCACCCCAGTGTGCCGCGGCACCCACTTTGAGAAAGGCTGGTCTAGAATATTGTCTGTATGAACGTGCAACAGGAGTCAAACCCATATTCTCTAACATGTAACCATAGCGACAGTGACCAAAGTAATATCAAATATTGTGACATGCATAAAAATGAAAAGTATTATCACTTCTAATGACAAGAGTTCAATCGAGCTGCGAGTTAATTCATCAAATCTTCATTAACCGACAGGAGCTTTTATATCTGGGTAGAGCACAAAACTGACGGGTGCTGCTACTGTGGAGAACAGTAACTGGATCTAAAACCTTCAGATGACACACAGCTCATTTTCTGTCGATGTACGTTACAGAAAGCGAAACCACACACACACACACACACAAAAAAAACCTCAACACACTGTAGACAAGCATTTGTGCAGCACAGAGCGACTTTCTTGCACTGTATAACATGACAACTAGTGGTCACATCCGGTTCTGTCCACATAGCAAGTGTTTACAGAGAAAGGTGTTATATGAGTCCTGAAAATGTACAGGTAGGGGTGGGCGATATGGAAAAAATATCATATCACGATTTTTTTAGGAAAATCACGATCACGATTTTTTATCACGATTCTTTTTCAAGTTGGTTTTAATATTTTGCAAGTGGCTGTTCATTACAGCCAAACTAATGTCCTTATGTTAAAAACAAAGCCTTCGGTAACAAAATAAAAAAGAAAGATACATTTAGGCCAGTGGCGAAGATAAAAATCTTTGTCATTATTTTCTTTGTTATTAAAAAAATAAGACAAGATAAACATTACACAAATTAATATTCAAATTAAATAAATAATGCTTTATTTTTCAGATGCACTAGGTGTATTTAGGAGTAGCATTGAAGAAAGTAATTAAATTAAACAAATATGAAATTAAAACACTACAGAGACTTCACTGAATAAATTGATTCTTATTAAAGCTACTATTAAAGTTCTCAGTCAGTGAGTGATTTTCTCCTTGTGTTTTTTTTTTCTTTCCTTTTACTAAAGAGATTCCCTCAAAAATGAAAATGGTCTTAATTTACTCTCTCAAGATGTTTTAAACCCAAATAAGTTTCTTTCTTCTGTTGAAAATAAAAGTTATTTTGAATAATGTGGGTAACCGAACAGTTGCTGGTCCCCCTATTTTTTATAGGTTCTACTGGAAGTTAATAGGGACCAGCAAATGTTTGGTTACCCACATTAAAAAAAAATCGTCTTTTGTGTTCAGCACAAGAAAGAAATTAATACAGGTTTGTAACAACATTAGAGTAAGTAAATAATGCCAGATTTTTTTTTTTTTTTTTTGGTGAACTATCCCTTTAAGGACATGCGGCAGTATTATTCCTGTCGCTTTTAGACCAGCACGCGACGCGTTTAATATAGACGCATATTACACCAGATATTCTCTCAAATGTTTGCTTTCACTTTAGACATAGCCTGTTTATGTAAACATTGTGTGTATTTAACAGTATTAGCATAATAAGACTCGAGAGAGATAACTTAGTCCAGTATTCAGGCGCTGTTTGACAGACTTCTAGTGCCTGTGAGCGCCGTATGCGGTCAGGAAAGCGCACGTTAGAACAGCACATCAGCGCGTGAATTAAATGTTTAACCGGCAAGGCTTATGCAAATAATTAACTTTTGTGAATTGCAGTGTCCCATACCTATTCATTAATGTGTGATGTGTAGGCTACGTCGCGTTGTACAGTTGAGACGGCGCCAGAACTGAACTGACAGAATGCACTGTAACACGATACTACGATATTTCTTCAAAAGCAGATCGTGGAGACATTTTAATCGTCCACGATTAAAAATCGTCATATCGCACACCCCTATGTACAGGTGTGAGTTCAGTTATTGAATGCGGTTTTCACTCCTGTAATTAACTGTGTGTGAACATAACCATATTAAAGACTCAAAAAGGACTGTATATTACCTTAATATTTTGTGCTGAGAATTCAGACATGATGAGACTACACTTAACCTAATCGAAAATTGAGGCCTTATTGTCTGTATTCTAATCCACAGTCAGATATCAGATGTGTAAATATATCTAAACCAAGCGCACCTCCAAACTTCCCCTCTTGGTTGGATTGAGGATGAGAAACTTCTTCAGCAGGTTCTCACAGTCTGTAGACATATAGAAAGGAATCCTATACTTCCCTCTTAACACACGCTCTCGCAACTCCTGCGTAAGGGAAACAGAAACACAATGAGAATGATAGTATAGAAAGGAGGAAGACAAAAATACAACAGAGACAAACAGGAACATCAACACAGATCTTCATTGTCCCTCACCTTCAGGTTCTGTCCATCAAAAGGCAGTGAGCCACTGACCAGCGTGTAGAGTATGACCCCGAGACTCCACACGTCCACCTCCGGCCCGTCATACTTTTTGCCCTGGAAGAGTTCAGGAGCGGCATACGGTGGGCTCCCGCAAAACGTGTCCAATTTGTTGCCAACCGTAAACTCATTACTGAAGCCAAAGTCGGCGATCTTTATGTTCATGTCAGCATCCAGTAAAAGATTCTCAGCCTTAGGGAGAAAAGAAGGACGGCATGCTGGTAAGTAGAAGGCTTTAAAAGAGAAGAGTTTCTTGGAGGCACTTGATTCGGAGAACAAGAAGGCTCCAGTTCATTGTTCACACAATCAGCAACACACACATCTCCATTTTCTACTTCAACATTGTTATTATATATCAGAAATGCCTGCTTCTCTTCTTTAAGGGTTTTTGTCCAGCTTTTCATAATGAGTTATCGTGCTATTGTGTGTGTGTGTGAGAGTGTTGAGACTTGCCCTCTGTGCTGCCACTCAACATCTACACACAAACATTAGCCGCGCAGGGAAGCCGTGTTGCCTAGCAACAGATGCGGGGTGCTAACTGGGCTCGGTTTGCAGAGTTAAATATTACTCGGCCAACAGAGCCAAACTTTTACAACATGCAAACGCACAGCGACAAAGAAATGGACGAGGCATGGCCAGCACAAACGCCTGACAAAAGTGCTATTATACGGTCACTTAAAACTCCAGATTGAATGTAGCTCTGCTGTATTTAATAGAACTAATTTGCATGTTGATTGGCTGCTCGAAATGTCACGTCATAGGCTTTTTTTACCAAAACAAATTTCACTAAACTCGTGTTTCCAAAAGGATTCTTAATCTCAGTTCCTCTCAATTTGGAGATGAGTGAAAGCAAAAATATTAACCTATGAGATCAAGACTAATTCTGACTCTTTTAGATCAATTCTATAAAGAAATCTGACTCAATATTTATTTGTCCAAGAATCTATACTATACTGTTCACACTGTTTAAACGTTTGAGGTTAGTACGATTTTTTTCGCCCTTTGATTAACTTTGATTAAGCCCTGTCCTAATTGATCTAAGGTCTAATTAGGGTGGCAGTGGCTCAGAGGTTCATGTGGGTTGTCTACAAACCAGAAGGTTGGTGGTTCAATCCCTGGTTCCACCTGACCAAGTGTCGAGGTGTCCATGAGCAAGACACATACTGTAACCCAAATATAAAGCCAAAATGTAAAGCGCTTTGGTGGCCATTGGGTCTGTGAAAGCGCTATATAAATGCAGTTCATTTAGCATTTAATTAAGATTAGACCTTAGATCAATTAGAAAATTTAAGTAGCTTCTATAAACATGCCTTAGAAACATTACTGGTGTGCATCTTGAAATAAAACAATTGCGTTGTTGATTACAAGTTGATTTCAGTTAAAACAGCTCAAACATGCACTTTAGTCTGGGACTAGCTTAAGCCTTGTCTGTTGTATGTTTTTAAAATTCTCTTACGCTCACCAAGCCTTTTATTTGATAATTTGAGTAATTGTAATTTGTTTCAGTGATGGTCTTCAATGTCACATGATCCTTCAGAAATCCTAAAAATATGTTTGTTTAGTGCTCAAGAAATATTTCTTATTATCAATGTTGAAACAGTTGTGTTGCTTAATATGTTTTGTGGAAACCTTGAAATACTTTTTTTCTCAGGAGTCTTTGATAAATAGAAAGTTCATTGATCAAAAGAACAAAAAAACAGCATTCATCAGAGATAGATATCATTTGTAACATTAGAGATGTTGTTGCTGTCACTTATGACCAATTCAATGCATCCTTGCTGCAAAAATGTATCAATTTCTTTAAACATAAGAATAAAATCCGACTGACCCCAAACTTTTGAACATTAGTGCATGCATTAATTTATTACAAGAAACCAGTGAAGACAAAACAATTGCATTTATTTTAATTTCCTTTTCTGGGGCAACCGGAACTGAACACAAAGCAACAATCAACACGCCTGTAACTTGAAAGAGAAACACGATATAGATCCTGCAATCCAACCTGAATAGCCAGAAACCTCTGTTTTAGAATTGAGGTGTGGCTTAATTCTTAACACACACAAACACAGAGATGCAGAACCTATTGCATTTGGAAACCTTTGGTAAGTGCTCTTTTATTTATAGTGCTCATACAGTATTAAATCAATATGTTGAACATTGCCCTTTTCTATTGTAATCAATACAACTCCAGCATTGTGGTGTCATTATTTAGTGTGTGTGTGTACCTGACATTCCTTTGTTATGCGTTATGAGGACCAAATGCCCACAAGAATAGTAATACCAGTAAATTTGGACTTTATGGTGACATTTTTTGGTCAACAGCAAATACATAATACTAAATTAAGTGTTTTGAATATTTAAAAATGCAGAAAGTTTTCTGTGATAGGTAGGTTTAGGGGATAGAATAGTTTTTACTGTATAAAAATTATTATTATGTCCATGGAATGTCTTAATAAAACATTAAAACCAGTGTGTGTGTGTGTGCACGCAAAAATGAGACTAGATTTCTGGGGGTCCTGAGAGGGGTAGAAGAAAATTACATTACGTTATGCATGGAGACAGTGACTAACTCCAAGGTACAAGAGTCACTAGGATGATGGTTTGGCCCAATAAGCACTTTCAGAATGTGGGCAGAGTATCATGATGGGAACAATTCATCCAGAGAGACACTTCCTTTCATCTTAAATAAAATATCTGAGGTCAGCAGTTCCAGAGTTCAGAGTACACACATGATAGTGTGTGTGTGTGTGTGTCTGTTTAAACAGAGGACTCATACCCTACACCTGGACTCTTGTAATGGACTTTGATGACAGACACAGAAGAACTACTTAAGAAAATCTGAAAGATGAAGGTACAGCTGAATAGAGATCATCCTGTTTAGGGCATGTTCATATGTAAAAGGACCTAAGGCTCTCACACACATTCTCACCTTGAGATCTCGGTGTACAATACACTTCTGATGGCAATACTGCACAGCTGAGACAATCTAGAGAGAGATAAAGAGAGAAGGTGTGGTGACTAATCAGGAGAGTATGTGAAGTCATTTTGGCTGCTCATGGGAGTTGCCGCTCTTTAATTAAGCTGTTCTATCAGTAATTAAGCCATCATACACACATGTACACAGCACTGTTAATGAGTGAACACACACACACACACACACACTAGTAGAAAATACCCACTTAGCACCCCCTGCCACACACACTACTGTTCAAAATTGTATATAGTATATATATTGTATATAAAAAATGTAATATATATAGCATTTATTTGATCAAAAATACAGTAAAACAAGTTTTTGAGGAAACCATGATACAAAGTTTTTACTGTATCTTTTGACCAAATTAATGCATCCTTAATGAATAAAATAATTAATTTGAATAAAACATTGTCCTTAACATTTGAATGTCTGAGACCATAATACAAATCTGGGATTCTAAATTGAATTTAAATTTGGAAATAGATAAAAGTTTGGGAATTTTGAAAATTCTTGACTAAACTAGGTTTCTAGGTCACTAATAAAATAACTAAATATTTGCCACTAATTATGTGGACTCATTTGTTCAGATGTTCTTGCTTCCACTGAAACACAATCCAGTTTGGATCATTCTCAAATCGTGTTAACCATCAGGTTTTATGTTAATTCATGTTAATTTTGCAATTAAACTTTTGCACTCAAATGTGACCCTGATAATATAATCTGCAAAAGATATATTACAAAATGTAGAATAGAAAACAAAATTTCCACCATTGGACTCGGACTTGGACCTTATTGTACATACATGTGAGCTTTGACACTGAAGTATGACTCACTCACATGCACTCGCACTGACCTGTCTAAATTTGGCACGAGCTTCCTTTTCTTTCATCCTCCCGTGAGCAACAAGGTAATCAAAAACCTCGCCTTGGTAATGGAAGATGGGAACATTGCAATAGAGTAGAAAATGACAGAGGAAGGCAAGAGGTAAAGAAGGAATGGTACAGGATGAGGAGAGAACAGAAACATCAGACATCATTATAAAATGTAGTGTCCTGATTTTCAGTTCTTGACAAGATTGACAGCTGACGGTTCTAGTCTTTCAGCCAACTCACCTCCACTGGCATATTCCATGACTAAATACAGCGTCTTGTCTGTCTCGATCACCTCAAATAACTTCACTGATGGGGAGAGATCACCACAAATCAAAACATATAAGAGAGTTTTCACACTAAATTTGACTTTTAGGTGCATCCACAAAAATACTTTAAAATGAAAGAACACATTTCAGTGAAATCATTCACACTGACACTATATAGGACACAAGCATGACATGGTAAAGCAACAAGCTATAAGTTAATCACTTTTTTGTTCAACACATCAAGGAGTAATGGCACTTTTCCATTACTAGTACCAGCTCGACTTGACTCAACACAACTCGCCTCGCCTCACTTTTCGTTCCGTTTTCCATTGCAGATGTAGTACCGCCACAAATAGTACCCGGTCGTCATAGCGACGCCTTTCGTTCCTCGTTGCCCTATCAAGCTCTCGCTGGCTGAACCAAACAAAGGAAAGTTTGCACCTCCTCGTTTGACCACGGTGTATTCTTCCGAATTGCCATAATAATAGTATTAAGTTCAGTAACTATATCTGGCCAAACTATTTAAAAATGAAGGGGTTATTCTGGATACTCCATCTGGCGCGTGCAATGATGACGCAGTGAATCATGACGATTCTCTCTGACCAATCAGCAGTCGGCATTGTTTTCACGTCACATGCTCGCTCAGAACCTCGCCGGAGGTGATACAAAAAAAGTACCCGAAAGCAGGTAAAGGTACAACTATTACACAGTGGAAACCAAACAAAGGCGAACCGAGCCGAGTCGAGCTGGTACTGTGTAGTGGAAAAGCGCCATAAGTGACATTGTATTGGTTGGTCGTTTTGTTCTGTTGTGTTTTGTTGGATATCCCACCGTGTAATCTTATACAAAATCTTGCATCAATAGATTTCTGCAGGGATGACGTATTTTGTAGGACAAAACCCAAAAACAAGTTAGCATTTCGGCTCTTCCAGTTCAATTGTCCTGAAGCCAATAGGTATTTTTTAAGCTTAATGGCGGTGACGTTGAAGTCGTGACCGTGGTGTAGGTCGTTTTATTGCCTATGTTTACCTTTTTACTTCTGCAGATTGCATTTAGGCTTCAAATTGCATAGAATGTTCATTTGAGGAGATTATTATGATGAACTAAACCTTTCTTAGGTCACAAAGCTATTTTTTTTTTTTTTTTGCAAAAATCCAAAAGCCAATGGAAAAATTATTTTGGGAAGCCAGGAAACCAGGGTGATGCTTCCGGTTTGGCCTACAAAAAACAATCACTGCACGTCCAGTTTAACTGTCACTGTGTGAATCTGTACTTTTAATTGACAGACTAGAAAGATTTTCTTTTAAACTAGTATTATGAACCATTTATTCCGGTATATTTTCAGAGAATGATCATTTTTCAATCGGACCGTTTTTAGATTTAGAGCGAAAATGACTTTGAGAATAATATTTATACTTTTGTGTTTTTTAGTTGCATCAGACTTGGTGTGAACAGGTTTTACAGCAAAACTACTCTATAGGGGTTAACAGTGCCAACAACTGGAGTTGAGAAAAAAATTCTATAACTGATGTAGCGCATCTACACCTCTAAAGCACAGCATTATTACTTCATCGGATAACAGAGAATGAGCTTTGAAGGAAAGCAGAGGTGATAAACACATCTCTTTCTATATAAAGTGCTTCAGGCTTTGCAATGAATGCTTCCAAACCCATCATTTTCGTCTTGGTATGGTAAAGATTACACTTACAAACTGCATTAGGATGAGTTTCCTGAGCTAATAACAGTGAGAAGAATTTTTTTCTCATAAAAATCTCATCAGCAACCATAAAACCTACAAACGCACTAAGGAGAGAAGAGAAAACCCCCCAAAATGTTCCAAATCCAAACAAACAGCATCTAATAAAGGGAGAAGCATTAATAAAGTAGAATTAGAAAAACGAACAGGCATTAGGAGTTGCTTTTTAAACTTCAGAGTTATTCCATTCATCACAGTCTATTCAACGAAAACAGGCCACTACTGTTTGACATTAATGCAGTGAATAAAATACATAATCCCTACTTTGTGTGTGTCGTCATGGAAAGATCAAGGAGCGTTTCGGATCAATCAGCTGTGATTTTGTGATGTGATACCAGCACAGGCGCACTCGGCCATTGAACAGAGAAAGCAAAGGTTCTGCATCAGGACTGAATCCTCAGTGCTGTATCCTCAAAGGTGGCAGGTCTTCCCTTTAATATTTCAGCTAAGCGCTTTGATATTTATGAGCACAAGCTAAGCACTAATGAGCTGGCGCTTCCGTCAGGACCACCGAAACAGCACAGGCAAACACACACACACAGACTTAAACCCAGTTACACTGTGTGCAAGTTTGAGCAAAGGCACATCAACACACAACAAACAGTCAATTTCTTTAGCATATAGAAAATCAAAGCCTCGGGAATGCTGATATCAACGATTTTCTGATGATTCATGTCAGATGCTGAATTAAAATACTCGAATAATTCTATTCATTGTAGTGTGGCCAGTTATACCGGTTCTTTCTGGATCACTCACCGATGTTCGGGTGATTCAACATCTTCATAATTCTCACTTCTCGGAAGAGCTGAGAAAACACAGAAAAGAGAAAAGGTTTGAAAAGATCATAGGCCTTGACCAGGAACTCTTAACCTGATATATTGTGATAATATCAGATACATGAAATTAAGGGTTAAGGTCTGCGTTTCTCAAAAGCATAGTGAGCTAAATTGATCGTAAAGACCTTTGGTGCCAATGGTAGTATAATCAACTTAGGATTATGATGCTTTTGAGAAACGCAGCGCAGGTCAATCCCATTTCAATTTGGTTCAAGCTGGTTTGCTAGGGTTAGGTGGCCTCCCAGTCTGACCAGACTTTATAGGGAATTTGATAACTTAAACAAAGTGGCTGAACACCAACTTGGCCAAGCTGGCAGACCAACTGAGACAAACAAAACCTTTTAGGGTGTTTAAAGCAGAGTTTATGAATAAATTAAGTAATAAACAATGAAAAATCTGTCTGAACATCAATTTTGCTATTGTCTGTTTAAATAAAAGATGTAAATATGCTCTATTTTTGTACAAACACAGATGTACTGTGGCAATCTGGGATTACATACACTGTCGTTCAAGAGGTCAGTAAATGACAGGTTGAGTCAAAAACAGTAATATTGTTACAATTTAAAGTAACTGTTTTGTATTTTTTTTTGTAACATGATCGTTAAGTAATCCTTCTAATATGTTTAGTACTTAAGAAATCTTTGTAATTACTGAAAAGCTGAAAAGCTAAAAATGTTTGTTCTGCTTAAGAAAGTGTGGAAAAAGTTTTCAGCACATACATTGTTAAAATTTTACTAACAGGAGGAACAATGCAATAAACACATTTTTTAATGTCCTCCCGGATTCTGCTGTAGTTACAGCAGAAAGTTAATGGTACATGACCAGTGTAGGTATGTGTGTGTGTGTGTGGATAAAGCAGAACCCGATCATTCCCACGTCAGAGGAAATCCTTCAGCCTCTCTTCCTGTAATTACCACTTCTATGCCCTCTCTCCAGACAGATATACAGATAAAGAGAGGAGATTCGCAGACTCACTTTTTGAAGACTAGAAGAGTTGAGCTGGGTCTTGTCAATGATTTTCACAGCTACCTGTGACAAAAGAAACACAAGCACATATTTAAAGGGATACTTTACTTCTGGAAAGGTCATTTATGTGGAAGAAAGGTGAAATTATTTTTGAATTTGGAGCTTTCTAGACTGAGAAAAGCCAGAAAATGTATTTAATTCGCTGCCCTAGGAGGCCACGCCTACCGGTAACACAGTGCAGTAGTTAAACAACAAGTCTAGGCCACTAGTGAGTCTCCGTGATGAGTCTGCCCAAAAATGTGTTTTGAGATCGCCCAAAATGTACAGGATTCGGCTTTTGTGTTCTAGAGAACGGTGCGAGGCCAGTGGCGTGATTACCGTTGAGCGAAACCACTGAGACTGGTCTCGTATCTCTCGCGGAGGAGCAGGAATTTTTTTTAGCAATGTTAAAACGCACATCAACCAATCACCTTTTTAGCATTCATAAAAACACTCAGATTCACCAATGGAATGAATTCAGTTAGATTGAAACAAAAGGTGTGCATGTAAACAATGAATGGCGACTGCAGGAAGAAAAACCTGAATCCCGGAAATTACGAAAATCTTATTTAAAACTGGCTTGAAAACTTTTTAATTTTGTTACTTGATGAAATAAATCATAAACCTTTTAAATATTTATTGTGTAACAATAATTTCTATCAGCTTTTAAATAAATGTGACTCCCACAGTTGTGGTATAATGTTTACTCTACCAAACAATTTTGCTCTTAAGAAAGAGTTTAGCAAGACTGAAAAAGTATTAGAGAAGAGCATGTTTCAGGTCAAATTTGAAACATGTCAAAAAAGAAAGAGAGGGAAAAAAAAACATATTTTTTTATTTATTTGTGTCTCATTCAATTTGATTTTCTCACATCCAAACCACTATCAAACATGATTTGAAATTAGATTTCACTTCTGGGGCCAGTTGCATGAACACAGCTATTATAATATGTTAAGAAGTAGTCTGACCAACTAGTAGTTAGCCAAAGGATAAGGTGTACTTTCGTTCTCAAAATTAGACTTTTAAATTAAAAATTAATCAAAGCTTTTCAGCAACCGATTTAAAACAGTTATGACCAATCTTAGATGTCTAACTTGTAATACTTAACTAATCAGTTTATGCAAGGGGCCCCTTGACGTATATCACAGTTAGACTGTGGCAATTTTGGACGCAACATGAATACCACAAGGCATAGTTGTAAGTTAAAATATCAAAACAGTCAACCCATTAAATAAGTACACTATAAGCATCCACTATATGACCAACTAATAATTTGTTTTTAAACTGTGCATTATCTAGAACAAATCAGAGTTGTCGGCAATATGTGTTACAGGGAGCTCATATAGCATGGACTCGTCTAACTAGATCCACTATACACAGGTGACAGGAGACCTAGTTACCTCTTTAGAAGTGAGGACATGTCGGGCCAGTTTAACCTTGGCAAAGTTGCCCTTGCCGATGGTCTTCAGCAGTCGGTAATTTCCTATATGGGGGTTTTCATCCGCCGTCGGCACCACATTCCGAACACGTGGGACACTTGAACGCACTCCTCCTTTGGCATCAGAGTGAGTCTGACAGAGAGATGGGATATAGGGATCAGAACAAAGTTTCAGATGGCCAAACTCAAATGACACTCAAATTCAACAACATTCTCCCCCCTCACTTTCACACACTCAAACATGCTGGTATCAGACTGATTCACAAGAGGAGAATATGGCAACAGTCACACAGCAGCAGAGCACAATATTGCTCAATCTTTTTGTAAAGCTAAATGCACAGTGACAATCATTTCCCCTAACTGAAGAGAATACCTGACAATGGGCTTTATGCACAGATGCACACCTTCCTGAACTTAAGCCAGCTCCTTGTTTCCTGTCTGCCATTATTGGCCAAATTGATTAATTCAGGTGTGTCTGATTATTGTTGCCGTGACTACTGAGGTCAGGCACACCTGAATTAATCAATTTGGCCAATAATGGCAGACAGGAAACAAGAGCCGTTTCTCAATATGCGTTCTTGTCTGTACTTGTGTTCTTGTGGACTTGTAAAACGTCCTCCGTCGCTGCCCAAGTACTGTTCCAATTCAAAGTTCACATCTAGCCAAGTCCACTTCAAATCCCCGGATGTGTTCTTGATCCGCCCCGTTTACCGAGGATGCATCGAGAGGTGACTTGTGCGGACTTGAGATAGCCAGGTATCCCAGAATGCATCTCGCACTAACCAGCAAGCGTCAATGGGAGAGGAGAAAATCCATGATATATCAAAATACTACTGTTATTGTGTAATAAAATGTAATTTTAAGAGTGTTTCAGGTGAGAGTGTGGTTGTTTAAATCTCAAATCTGTAGTTTATTTCTAAAGACAGCGCCTATCTGAAAAATGCATCTGACGTTTTCGGAGTTCGAGCCTTCACCGGCGCCCAGCACTCATCAACCCCGACTGGAACAGCTTTTCCACGGCTAGTGCTTCTGACGTTTGCCGCTGGCTCTGATGTCTCTTATCTAGTCTAGTGGATAAACTTGACGTATAATTCGTCTTGTGTATAAGTCTATCTTTGGTCTCATTAAACTATAATTTGTTCCATGGCAAAAAAAAAATCGTTTATTTTTTTTCATAACTTTAAATATTTTAGGCTATTTAACTTTAACAACATTTTTTACATTATCTTCACTATATGAACAATAAAATAAAATGACTCAACCCTGTCTCTATTTAATAATAATAATCAATGTTTCATATTTTTAAAATGAAAACAAAAAGATAATGTTCATTTTGTTAATATATGCAGTGAAGAGAATCGTTGCCTGCACCACATGGCCATTAGGCTATGTTGATTTTTTTTAATGAAAAGAGGCAGAGTGGTGTTTTATAAAATATTTTGTTTTATTGTTGACAAAAAGAGGCAGATATGTAGCATATTTCGTTTTATTGTTGCCTAAAATATATATAAAGAGATAACCGGAGCAGCCAGAGCGTGCTGAGTGACGCGATCAAGTACGCTCTGTTCCATTTGCAGAAGAACTGGACTTGCCTCCTCTCGTCCTCGGAAGTTCGTTCTCCGGAGTCGAACATGGCAAGTCCGAACTATCAAGGACACAAGTCCAAAGTTTGCGTATTTGGTATTGAGAAACGGCTAAGGAGCTGGCTTAAGTTCAGGAAGTAGTGCAGCTGTGCATAAAGCCCATTAAGGGGTCAGAACCAGATCAGAAAGTTTGAGTGATATGTGAAGAATGAAGAGAGCCACAGCAAACATTTGAAGCAGAAGTTGGTGTGTGTTTTGACTATCGTAAGAAGGCTTCCTGCAGTCATGAAAGATAAGGTAACAGAAGTGTGCAATACAGTTCAAAAGTTTGGGGTCACGGAACAGTAAGTTTAAAAAAAAAAATAATAATAATAATTTAATTCAGCAAGAATGCGTTCATTGCGTTGATTAAAAAGTGACAGTAAAGACAATTATAATGTTACAAAAGATTTATATTTCAAATAAACATGTTTTTTAACTTTCTATTCATCATTCTTTAATAAACTATTACGGCTTCACTATTAAGCATCACAACTGATTTCAACATTGAGAAATGTTTCTTGAGCACTAAATCAGCATATAGGAATGATTTCTAAAAAAGATCATGTGACACTGAAGACTGATGAAAAAGCACAGGAATACATTTCATTTTAAAATATATTAAAATAGTAAACCGTTATTTTAAATTGTAATAATATTTTACAATATGACTGTTTTTACTGTATTTTTAATCAAATAAATGCAGCCTCTGTGAGCATACATTTTTCTGTAATGGTTTAAATGGCAGTGTAGCCTTACTTGTGTATCATAGCAAGCAAATGAGTAGGCATAAGGCTCAGAGAAAATCATGCACACTCAAACTCGCTGGTTCCAAAGAGATAAATATTATGTAATGCATCACATGCACCATGTTAATGTATGACATTCTTCAGCATTGGTGAATACTCTCAATGTCCTTTTATTCTCAAACTCTGACCCAGCCTCCACACACACAGTTGTGAATCATTTTTTCATTATTACTGATCATACAAAGTATTAAAAATGAAAGACAAAAGTGGCAGATCTGAACAAATTACATGAGCGAGACTTCAACTTGCATTGTTCCCGAGTGGAGCACAACTCAACTTATTGTAGCAACAGTTATGAATCTTTAATGGATAGTTGACCCAAAAAAGAAAATTCTGTAATCACATCGTCATGTCTTTCTAAAACGTCTATGACTTCAATCTGTGGAACAGAAAAGAAGATTTTTTTGAGTCCATACAATGGAAGTCAATGGCATAACTGTTTGGTTATCAATAATCTTCCAAATATCATCTTTTGTGCTCTGTAGAAGAAAAAAAAAGTCATGGTAAGTAAATTATTACAGAATTTTCCCTTTAATAACACTAATCGTGGGAAGAATTATGGAACAAGAGGGAGGAGGAGGCATAACCACATCAATCGTGAAGCATTTAAGTGAATGAAAAATCCTAATCTCATGAGACATCCCCATTTTGGGATGTTTTCCAAAACACACAATGTTTCCTTAACCCCACCAAATCGTTTCAATTTTCCTGTCCAAATAAAGATCAAATCCCAATTTCTCACATTACCCAATGACACTGGAAAAACAAACAGATCAGATTAGATTGGATTGGATTGGATTAGATTACAGTGGATTAGATTAGATTAAAACAGACGGGTCCATCTGCAAATTCACAAACACACGGAACTATGCTACGTGCTTCCCTATGTTTTCCTGCTTCCGTTCCATCAGTCACCAACATGTCTAAATTAACGCAAGTGGAATCATGTTGCATTTATCATTTTAATCTTTTCAGATATTTCTCCATGTTGTACTCAAGTCAAGCGAAAGCGGACACAGAGCTCATTAAAGAGAAAGTTCAATCATCAAGAGGAACACAGCCAACTCCATGAGCTCTGTGGTGCGATGTGTGTGCGCGTGCACGCAAACCACAGTTCACATATCCGAGCACTGTACATCACGACAGCTCTGTCTTCTGATCAAAGTTCAAAGCCATAAATGTAACATTTGACGTCAGCCCACTAAATGGTGCACACTCAGAGGTATGTCTTTAAATGAAGATGCTCTTTATTTCTTTACTCGTTTCACATGATGCCAATTTTGAAAGAGGGGCAGCTCAAGGGAAAGGCTGGCTGAAGCAATACAGCAAAGCCATACTGTCTGTCTGAATGTGCATGTGTATTCATAGGTAAGCTGAGCCAAGAGCAGTACCAAAGGTCAGGGCATGGAAAGCAGGAGATTGACAGTGTGCTGACAAGAGTAGAGGGGCAGAGACTTAAGGTATTAGAGGGCAAGTGTGCAGATATGCCTGGGGACTCAGATTTTCTAGATTTTAGACTTTGGTATGGCTTGTCTGTGCGCGTAGGCAAGGGAGTGCTGATACAGTCTGCATAAAAGGGAACTCATATCAATACATCACTCATAATCAGCAATGAACCACAATGCACTTTTACAATGGCACACTCCTTTCTAGATAATCAAGCAGAACTTCACAGGAGACCTGACTCATTGCATATGCAAACATACTGTACACATACTGTATAAGCAAGTGTTATTCACAATATAAAGCATAAACTCAAAACTCCAAAACAGGCAGGTGAGCTGCCTGCCTTGATGACATTTTTAAGCAACAAAGCTGTACTAGTCTCGACAAAAAGATTGCTCCAAATCTGATTTTGGTAACATTTTGAGCCAGGTATCATCTGTGGAAAAGGCAATTAACAATACACTGCAAAAGGACAGCTACAACTTTCATCTCAGATGGCAGACATACACTACCGTTCAAAAGTTTGAGACATTAAGATTTTGGAAATAAGTCTCTCACCAAGGCTGAATTTATTTGATCGCAAATACAGTAACAACAGTAATATTGTGAAATGCTATTACAATCAAAAATAACTTCTCTATTTTAAAATATAAATTATTCATGTAATGGAAAATTAGAATTTTCAAAATATAAATTACAGGGCTGTCTAAACGATTAATCGCATCCAAAATAAATGTTTGTTTACATAATATATGTGGATGCACTGTGTATAATTATTTTGTATATATAAATACACACACATGCTTGTAAGAAATATTTCCATGTATATATATATATATATATATATATTGTATATAGATTTATATATAATTTATATTATACATAATATTATACATTAGGTCATGTCCCAAAAATATACAAGCTGGCTGTAATAAAACCGCTCATTAAGAAACCGCAATTAGATCCAAATAACTTGGCAAATTACAGACCCATTTCAAATCTTCCATTTATGTCCAAAATACTTGAAAAAGTAGTGTCCGCTCAATTGTGCTCTTTTTTGCAAGAAAATGATATCTATGAAAAATTCCAGTCAGGATTCAGACCGCATCATAGTACAGAAACTGCGCTAGTTAAAATTACAAATGATTTACTTTTAGCTTCTGACCAAGGCTGTATCTCAATACTAGTCCTACTTGATCTTAGCGCTGCGTTCGACACTATAGATCATAAAATACTCTTGGATCGACTACAAAACTTCACCGGTGTTCAGGGACAGGCATTAAGCTGGTTTAGATCGTACTTATCGGACCGTTCTCATTTTGTCTGTTTAAATGGGAAAAAATCAAAGATAACGTCAGTAGACTATGGAGTACCGCAAGGATCAGTTTTAGGCCCTCTGCTATTCTCAATATATATGCTGCCACTTGGTAATATTATAAGAAAACATGGAATTAATTTCCACTGTTACGCTGACGACACTCAATTATATATTTCATCACGACCAGATGAAAACACTAACTCATCTAAAATGACAGAGTGTCTCAAAGATATAAAATGCTGGATGACGCGTAATTTCCTGCTATTAAATTCAGATAAAACGGAGGTATTACTTATTGGTCCAAAAAACTACTCACAAAACCTCTCACAATACAACTTTAATATAGACGGATGTCCTGTTACTTTATCCACAACAGTAAAAGACCTGGGTGTTATACTAGACCGCAACTTGTCTTTCGAAGATCATATTTCATATGTTACAAGAACAGCCTTTTTCCACCTTAGAAACATTGCTAAGCTACGTAACATGCTATCTATTTCTGATGCAGAAAAATTAGTTCACGCATTCATGACCTCGAGACTAGATTACTGTAATGCTTTATTAGCTGGTTGTCCTGCATCCTCAATAAACAAGCTACAGTTAGTACAAAATGCAGCTGCTAGAGTTCTTACTAGGTCAAGAAAATATGATCATATAACACCGATTTTATCATCTCTACACTGGTTACCTATTAAGTTCCGCATCAACTACAAAATACTACTACTGACCTATAAAGCCCTAAATGGTTTAGCACCTATGTACTTAACGGACCTTCTTTCGCCCTACAATCCACCGCGTTCCTTAAGATCACTAAATTCAAGGCTTCTGGTCATTCCTAGGATATCGAAGTCCAGTAAAGGAGGGAGGGCGTTCTCGCATTTAGCTCCAAAACTCTGGAATGGCCTTCCCGATACGGTCCGAGCCTCTGACTCGCTGACACAGTTCAAAACTAGATTAAAGACGCATCTCTTTAGTCAAGCATTCACATAATGCTTACCTTCTAGTCCTCTGTTATGCCATACGGAACCGTTTGCCACTGAAACTGCTTAACGCACCAGTGGGGCTCGACAGCCTTTTAGACAAACGGGTCGGCGCGTATGGTTGGGTTGCGGAGAGTTCGGGTTACGGAGAGTTTGTGAGTTATAACGGAAATTATTATGAACATCAGCTATGCTAATTATTTCCCATCTGCCTTTCTGCTGTTATCTCGGGACGCTTGTCCCGAGAAAAATGGCGTTCGTCAGGTCCAGTTTTGTGTCCAGCCTCTCACGGGGATTTCGGATGCCCCAACGCCTGTGATGAGACGACTCAACGCCTGTGATGAGACGACTCAACGCCTGCGATATGTTATGGCGCCGTTTGATTCATAAACAATATTTATATTTAATATTTATATTTAAACAATATGAATGTAAGCCAGAGGAGAACTGGCCCCCGACTGAGCCTGGGTTCTCCCAAGGTTTTTTCTCCATCCAATCTGATGGAGTTTGGTTCCTTGCCACTGTCGCCTTGCTTTTGGCTTGCTTTGAGCTTGCTCAGTTGGGGTTATTTATTTAGTGTTTAGCAATGTTGTTGATCTGTGTTGTGCTACTTACATGTTATCACTGTGAAGCTGCTTTGATACAATCTGTATTGTGAAAAGCGCTATATAAATAAATGTGACTTGACTTGACTTGACATAAATATAAATATTTTATATAAAAATAATATTTTTTTCTTAAATATACATGCATTTGTGTGTATTTATATATATACAAAATAATTGTACACAGTGCACTCAAATATATTATGTAAACACAAACTTTTATTTTGGATGCGATTAATCGTGATTAATCGTTTGACAGCCCTGAGCCCTAATAAATTATTCATGTAATGGAAAATCTGAATTTTCAAAATAAATTATTCCAGTGATGGAAAATCTGAATTTTCAGCATCAAGTGTCCTTCAATCAAAAATGCTGATTTGATTCTCAAGAAACATCTATTATTATTATTATCAATGTTGAAAACCACTATGGCGGTTTATATTTTTGAGGAAACATTCTTAAATCAACAGAAAATTCAAAAGAACAGCGTTAATTTGAAGGAGATTTGAGAAATTCTTCAAGAAAAGTCGGACTGTTCGCAAACATTTTTAGTTTGAGGGATTTAAAAATATATTTATATATTCAGTAATGAACTAAAATAGTTATCTAATTAAAGATAAACCATTTTTAATTAGCATGTTGTATGAATTTGTTTTTAGCTTAGCAAAATGCTAACATCAATCCCTTCAGGAATCAAATGTGATTGTTAGTCAAGTCTTTTTGTGAGTGTCACATGAGGAACTTGTTTGGCACGCACGAGTGACCCTTAATTGAGTAGCTTGACCTGACAAAGGCTATAGTGTTTCAAATCAGTCACTTCCAAGTTCCACTTAATTTAAGATGTTTACTTAAAGGGAAAGTTCACTCAAAAAATGAAAATTCTGTCACCATTTACTCACCCATTCAAACCTGTAGGACTTAGGCTACTTACTTTTGTGGAACATGGAATGGAATTTAATGGAATTCAAGTGTTTTTCAAAATATGTTCTTGTGTTCTACAGAACAAAAGTCAATCATGTTCGGAACAACAGGCTAAATAAATGATGGCAGGATTTTCATTTTTGAGTTAACTATCCTTTTAAGGCAGAATAAACTTCCTATGTCTTTCAAATCGCCCTTCAATAAAAACAAATAACTTCTTGTCGCATCAAATTGCTGACAGAATCAACCTTCTCTTTAGAAGGTAACCATCTGGACCGCAGACAGGCATTTAGAACCGAATCAGGGAGTTTCAAAAGGACTAATTTTTATATATTTCTACCTAACTATTAAAGAATCATCTAGGACGAAGGTCAGTCTGGGTAAAATTAAAAATGCACTTTTTTTTCCCTCTTTTTATGCGTCTTTTCCTTTGCTCCATATCATCATCTATCTCTCCTTGTAATTACACCCTGCACAGACACAGACAGCAGTGAGGATAGGATAATGTTCTCCCTGACAACATGCTGTCTGTGGCAAATCTTTTTTAGGTTTACTGTCTGCGAGTCCTGCTCACTTCAGCGTTGAACCTTAAATACCACCTTCTCCGGCAGCTCTGAGATCCCGAGTTTAGCTGACACTGGTTCAGCTCAGTGGGAAGCTCAGGACAGCTGATCAGACCCAGAAGCTGCTCTAAGTGCATCATATAGGTGCACAGAAAAGGATTCTGAGACCGGAACTGACGTTCATGGACCTGGTTATGAGTTTAAATCACTGATCTTCTAAACTTTCCTTAACAGTCTCTTTAAAAGAAAGTTGTATGAGTGAACCAGAAGCACTGACGACCCTAAAAACACAGATGCTGTAGTAGCTGTAAAGCAGTTCAGTTTAAAAAACACACATGCACACAATCCAGCGCGTCTTTGAAGAAGCAGTCAGTCGCTGGGTCATGATTGCAGCGTTACCATGGAGATCTGTTGTTCATCCTCATGCCATCTTCTCTTTTCTTTACCTTTCTAAAAGACATGCTCATGCTCTCTCTCTCTATTTCCCCCTTAACTTTTCTTCATCCTCTCTTTCTCATATGATGTGGCTAAAGTGAAATTGGGCGTAATATTCCAAGTACAGAGAGTGAAGCCCATCTCTGTCTAGAAAGGGAGAAACTATTTTTCAACACACACAGATGCGGTCATACACGCCCAGAAAGCGACAGTCACGATGAAGAACTATAAATACTTCACCACCTACACATACACAATCTCTCTTCCTCTCTTTCACACTCACTCAATCACACACACACACACGTTTTCTACAAAATTTGTTTTTTTGTGAACCTCAATCCCATATTGGTTCTTCTAACTACATATTAAACAAAACCATACTATTTTTTGAATGAGTACCAGTAATTTGAACTAAACGGTATATATAAACATCCAGACAATTAACAAGTCAAATTCAGCAACTATTCTAACTGCTTCTGTGATTAATACGTTAGACTGATCCAAACTGTTAGTGTCGCAATGAAACGAACGAAGTAGCAAGCAACAGATCTTTTCTTCGGAATCGTGATGTACATCCGAGTGTAACGGAATATCGAAAAAGAAAATTGTGGAGGGGTGGGTTTAAAGAGATACTCCACTTTTTTTGGAAATAGGCTCATTTTACCACGCACCCAGAGTTAAACAGTTGGGTTTTACAATTTTTTTTTATGTATTCAGCCGATTTTTAGGTAACCAGACAGTTTCTGGTCTCATTGACTTCCATAGTATTTTTTTTTCCTACTATGGAAGTCAATGAGACCAGAAACTGTCTGGAGAAAATGATTGGAGAAGTCTGGCGACTGGCTTACATCACCAATGAGAAGACATTTTCACTGGAAGATGGATATTAGAGGAAAAATCTATTAGAGGAAAAAAAATTATTTAGCCTAAATGATGACATTGACGTTGCAATGTAATCCAAAACATGCATTTGCAAAATAGATAAGTAGTGAGTTTTCATTTCATGCCAACTTTAACTTGTGATTCATTAAATGAACCATGCAGCAAGCAACAATTACATAATATAAAACAGCTTTGACCTGTTTTCAAGTCCCAGAAAGTTGTGTAATGAAGAGAAAAACAAAGGATGGATGAAAGGAAGGAAGGACAGAGGAAGAAAATAAAAGAAGTAAAGGATTTAATGAACTGGAACGACAGGAAAAAGAAATAGGAAGGAAGGAAGTTAAAGATGTATAAATTGATGGATAGACAGACAGAAAAATGCAGAAATGTCTATTTTTGGGTGGGATCATTCCCTGTTCGTATGTCTCACGTCATATCAAACCGGTCAGAAGAATCATACGAAGGATGAACTGATGGATGGATGAATGGCGGTCAGGGCGATGCATGAGGCTGTAAATCCCACAATGCCACTATTTAAAACTAGAATCAGGAGGCAGCCAAGGGCACAAACAGAGAGCAGATGGAGTGTCTCTCTCACTCTCCCTCTTCTTCGTCACACCTCTCACCTCGCTTCTCCAGCTTGTCCTATGTCAGAAAACTGTCAACAGTGAATAAATAATCCTGATATTTATACGCTCTCCCTCATTGAGCAGCAATTCCTCAGGGATATAGAGCTTCTCCGGGTGGCCTAGCTGGCTCTTTCCGGAGCACTGCAGGGGGTGGTATACGCCCTTCTGCCCGCATGGAGTGTAGATGACAAACAAATACACCTCTAGTGACGGTTTACCTTTAAAAAAACATCTGCAGAGAAAGGCAGAGAGGGAAAAGTGCTTGTAATTACACAAGTCAAATATAATTAGTGATGCGGCCGATATTGGCTAAAAATAGCTTGAACGCGAACCCCAAAAGCACTGTTTAAAAAAGCCGATCACATGACGTAAATTACCCGCGCAACTTTTTTTTTCTACCTGTATGCACGGCAGAACTTTTGCCTAGCGTGTCAGAGGTCCCGGGTTCTAATTCACACTCGTATAGGTTTTTTTCTTCTCATCAAAATCGATTGTGTTTATCAGTTGTTGTATATCAGGCAGGGACACGTTTGTGTATATTTTGTTTTGTAATTTCACCGGAACGAATAGGTCATACTTTGTCCTTTCAGTAATCTAAAATATTTTATATTTTTTGTCATAGCTGGAAATACTCTTTGTAGACTATGTAACCTGACACAAATGGATGTGTGTGGCCTGTATGGCATGTAACTATAATTGATATCACACAGTTTTTAATTTTTACATCTATTTCAGGTACAAAAGACAGATACTGTACTTTGCTTAATTTATCTCATTTTCTAAATACACCAAAAATGCTGATCGGAGCATCTCTAATTATATTTGTCTTATATAAAAATGCACAAAGAAGTGTGATATTCAGAGTTGGTGAAAAAAATATACATCAAGAATTGTTTTAGAATCAGATTGAGAGGTACCTAAAGATTCCCGGCCACCCCTAATAAAAACTGCCCAGAAAAATATCAAACAGTCACACATTAATTCACCATATGAAATGAAAGCACTAATTTGAACTCACACTGAGGTACTAAATAAATCAGTTCAGAAAAAACAAGCATTGACTCTGTCCTCTACATGACGTCAAGCTCCTGAAATCAGAGAGAAGGCCTCGGCACTCCCTTCAGTCAACTTTACACCCAGCCCAACTGGAAAGGCCTGTTTACACACACAGAGCGTTTTAGACTCTGGACTTGATCCCAACATGATGACTCCATGCAAGGCATCGTAAAAAATGCAAAGCCGTGTGTAAATGTGATCCCTGTTCATGTTGCTGAAGGTCAGGGAGCTAAAGAGGGTTTAAAGTCCGCTGTGTTCAGTCTCATATAAGCTCGCACTTCAGCAATCCAACCTCATGTCTCCAAACACATCCAAACTCTGACAGTATTCAAATTGCTCCCCTTTCCGAAAGGTAAATCTGGTCTTGGTTTTTTTAGGATACTTTCATTTGTTTGGGTGTGGTAGTTTTACAGAAATGTCAATGGCAAAGTTAATCTCTACTCAGAGTATAAGGTGATTGCCAACTTTGAATATTTCCTTTCCACAGGCTTTCGACTGCCTTTTTCCATCCTATGTTTTACATAACTACCTAATTAATAGGACATTTATTCATGTAAATATATAAGATAGATGTAAATATAAACATGAGAGAATAAATGACTATGATAAGTGAAGCCGAGTGCAGATAAACTTTTGAATCAGTTAGCCTACAATGTTAAAAAAATGTAAATCTTTCTATCAAATTAAGATCTCAAACCCTGTTATAAACATCAGCATTGGGCAGAACAACACACGTATTAACAACTGATATTAAATTCTAAAAAGTTCCACAAGTTGGTTATCTGAATATAGTATCCACTTGATCAATACATTTACCAGAACAGAGGTCAACCCTAATGTTACCAACCATGATTAAAGTGTCAATTTACAAATAACTAGCATTTATCTGATTATTATTTCTGTGATTGAATTTACTCTCCTTTTGAACACTAGTACTCATTACAAATAAAGGTTACATTGGAACGAAGCCTGCATGCAAAGAAGGCTGATTTTAAGTTGTTGGGAACTTCCACATTCAAGCTTTTTGTGACTTTTGTGACATGAGGCTTGTAAAACTGCATTAAAAAGTAGCTTTTACAAATGTGAACTACAATACAGTTCTCTTTTGATTTGAAATAAATCCAGTTAGTAAGTGAATCACTACTGAACCTTGGTTTTTCCTCAGTCAATAATGGTCTTCGGTTGTGGCGGACAAACACAGTCATCCACACACACACACACACAATAAAAAGTAGGTGATCTGGTGATCTGTGAGCCTAAAATTGACAATATATCCAAAATAAATGCTATTTGTTCATGAAACAAAAACAATCACTGTAAGAAAAGATCATAAAACCTTGTGCTTGTGCTTAAATCTGTAAATTTACATGTAAAAAGTCACTGAGAGACTGATTTGAAAAGTTAGTAATGAAATGAACAACAAAAGTAACACATTACATAGAAATAGTGACAGGTGTGTTATTCCGCATTTACTCTCCAAGGCTTAATGCACAGATCATTTGACATACAGCATCAGATTCATTTGTTCCATCCATTGCTATGGTTATCACTGTCAATCAGATTCAATCGTGCATTTACATATGGTTGTCAATCCAGAAACTTTGCAATGTGTAGTTAAGCAGCACGAAAAAAGAAGCAGTCTATGCTGTCTGTGCAATGAATCTCATATTGTCATCTCATCGTGTCATTTATACTTGCACATGCAGAACACGTGCCGAACGAAAACTGGCGTTTTTCTAACCGACTCACCACCAGAACAGAACAGAACAGCAGGTATTGTCACAAAAACAATCAAATAAGTCTCTGGCGGGACAAAGATTCATTTTGGCAGCAGCCAAAATATTTTCAATACAGAAAAAACCCCCACACATTTCAGTTCACTCAGTGACAATTATAGTTAAGCCCAATGGCAGCTTTTTTATATGTGGGCAACAGCTTCTATGTACTTATATGTACAGGAAAAGACTAAAATCTCTAAAACTATTTTAAGGATATGTTTCAGTAACATATGTCCCAGCAACCAAATCAGACAACAAAGGTATCATAAAATCTGGATAAACAAATGTGCAAGTTCGTTCAAGAGTAAAGAAACAGAACAGACAATGCCTTTATGAAAAAAAAATGTGATTGGCTCTTTTAAGTGAAAGGCAAGAAAAGCCATACTGATTATTATGGGTCCATACCAATCAGAAACGTATAACTATAATGGGCCCATACTTTTCTCCAATTAATTTTTCTATGATTGGTCCATCTCCCTCCTTATACATTCTGTGATAAGGCACGGCTTTAACAAAAGAGACACAAGGGACATTGTTAAAAATGTCAAGCTTCATTGGTTGGTAACAGTGTAAACTACAAACTGTAGTTCTAACATTCAAGAAAGTATTTTGTCCAAAGCATTATCTCCAAAAGCTGCTAGCTGATTGACTTCTAGCCTAATTCATTAGCTCGTATCACCACAAAATGAATTATGACGCATCTGAGAAGATGCAGCAAGACACTCAAATGTGTTCAGATCACTGTATTATTGTGGGTCTTCCTATAAGGCTACAGGACCTGAATGAGAGCCATTTCCTACAAGCTGATGTCCCATCTAGTAATTTATCAGTAATGACAGTGAGTCAAACGTAATGCCGGCCACCCCTTCAGATTTAACCACACCTAATCCCCTCATACAGTCTAAGAACATGTGGACGCGGTTCAGTCTCTTTTCATGAAGTAACGCACTTATTTTATTTTTAACAGAACCAACAATTTGAGTTCACAGAGACTTACCAACCAAAAAAAAAAAACAAAACAAACAAACCAATTTACAATGATGGCACCCATTCTTTATAACTTTATAACCTGTTCTTTCACCTCTATTTTCCTATTGTTCTCTATGTCAATACTGGCCTTTGTTTGTGTATATAAAACATGAATAATACTGAAGTTAAATCTGAGAAAATGAGTGAGAAAATATGTTTAAATAGAAATCAAGATGTAATTATTTTTTACATGATGATCAATTCAATCTTTCAGAATTGAAACATTTAGTGATATTTTACTCCAGATGAAAAAACAGTAATAAAACAGAGCTGCTTAAATGATAAGATGATGCCATTTTAAAGAGGCATTTGTCAATCCTCAATGAGTTATAAATCCAGGAATTACTATAATCAGTCGCAGATCCTTATCGATGGCGTGACGATGGATTGTTTATATCTAAGCATCTCAAAAGATTATATACCTGCAATGCGATCTAGCGCTTGCAGATCAGCTTTGACTGACTGGATAATATCAGGATTACTACTTTCACATTCATAACAAACTGCTGCCATTTTTCAAAAAAATGAAATGATATGCTTAGTGAAGCAAGAAGTGCTAATAGTGTAAATCACTGCAGTGGAAAACTGTGAGTCTTTGAGTCTGATCAAGGTCAGCGGACCCAACAGAGATCTGTGGTAGTATATGGAGGATGTCTAAATACCACACCAGACTGAACAGCAAAGAACACGTTTTAAGGACTTCAAGACGCGATCTGTAACCACGCAGGTGGACAGACATTAAAGACACAAAATGTACAGCGATAAGGACAAATACTGACAGTAAGATAGAATCACAACAGCAGAAAATATGTTCATTTTGTATTTAAAGGGATAGTTCACCCCCAAAAAATAATAATATACCTTATGGGGGGGGGGGGGCTAAACTATCCCAACTATCCCAAAAATAATGATTTTCGACAGAGACAATAGACTATTTAGAAAAGCTTGGCCATAAAATCTCATAGTGACACCCCATAGTTTTCAATACACAGATGATTATAATGGCCAAAAGCTACCAAACCACTTCAAAATCAACATAAAACATCATTAGCAATGTGGTATATTTCCTAGTGCCACTGCATATTGGTGTTCCAAACCAGAATTAAGTCAGACCAGACAAGAATTTGCAAAAGATAGTGGACAACTCCTGAAATAATGCCAGTCAAAATCTTTTAAGGCCTTTCGAATGGGGTATGGAAAACAAAGGTCTTCACCCCCCATGAGCATCTTGATGTATTTCTTTAATCTTGCAGTCAATAATGTGCAATAATTATCTGTTGCCATTGCCAACTAGTATCCAATTCTATGTTATCATTAGTTTACTTCATTTAACAGTTCTTATACATCTTTAGACAGAACTGCTAATTAAATAGTATATAACGTATATATAATATAGTAAATAATAGTATATCATGGCATCTTATTAGAATTATTATTAGTAAAAAAAAGAAAACACTATGGTACTTTAAACACATAATATCAGTGTAATTGAATTTCTAAAAAATTTCTTTAAATACTAAAAAACTTCGTAAATAAATACTACACTCTAAAAAATGCTGGGTTGTTTTAACCCAATTTTGGGTAAAATATGGACAAACTCAGCCATTGGGTTACATTTTTAAATTACATTTTTAACCCAATGGCTGGGTTTGTCCATATTTTACCCAAAATTGGGTTAAAACAAACAACCCAGCATTTTTTAGAGTGTATAAAACACTAATAGGACTAGTATTGAGGAGTGATCCAGCTCTCAGATTTAATCGAAAATATCTTAATTTGTGTTCCGAAGATGAACGAAGGTCTTACAGGGTTGGAACAACATGAGGGTGAGTAAATACTCACAGAATTTTCATTTTTGGGTGAACTTTAACCTGCCCAACCCACAGCCCAGGTGACAAAAATTTTGCCTTTGGAATAACATGCACTCATTAATTGTGCACAGTATGACCAAAACGTGTGTATTAATGAAGCAAATAAGGTCAGGTTTGATTAAATGTTGAGTCAATGGACACTGAGATTGAACCACATGATTTAGCTAAAACATCAGAACGCAGAGGTTAGAGGATGAGAAACAGGTGAAGGCCCTTTCTCTCAATCTAAATCTGTGTTTGGGGTCTGCGATTTCAGGGAACTGTAACACAAGCCTGTGGTGTCAGGTCACAGTATCAGCAAGGTGACACACTGAGTTACTGAGGACAAGGAAACCCTGTGTTAACACTTATTGGGGTGGTGTACTTTTCAGACATGGATGCCACAATGCTGGAGAACAGAGTCACAGGCCAAATGGTCCTCAATTCAGGCTGAACACCAAGGTCGCCGGTGAAACCCCTATTGAAAAAAGCCCATGTTTGTGTGACCCATGCGTATTAAAATAAACATCGCAATTAAAAAGTCAATAAAGAAACAGCGCAGTGAGTGAATGACAGACACAATTCCCAAAGATGCAAAACTTAGTCCAAGTCATAAACATAAACACACTGTTCCAAGTCTGATTTTTGTATGCAAAGCATCCTTTTCCCTGTGCCTGAACAAACCAGATAATGCAAAATAATAACACATTTTCATACCTCTCCTCCTACATAGCAGGCTGAAACTCACCCACAACCTCACTAGTATGATTAACACCAGTGATTCATTCCTCACACTCTTCCTCTGCTAAAACAGACACACTCTGAAGAAGAGGTTAGAGATCTCAGAGAGGCCATCCAGAGAGCTGGACAAGGATATAAAGTCCTTCGTTTTTCATTAAGCCACTTAGCGGAAAACACACACGTTAGCGCTGCCTGTATTGTATGTAGCTCAGTCAGCATTAGTCACACTGGCATGAGTTATTAATGAGCACCGAATCTGTCATCCTCCTCCTCACTCTGAATGGCTCAATTTTCCATCCTCTGGCACTCGCACCGCAATCTGTGCCTTATCACATTGAGAGGGACAAGGCTGGCTATTCTTACTGCCAGTGTCTTCCTGGTTACCATGTCAAATGCACTACCTGGAGACTGATTTTCTCATAAGACCAGTGGTTCTAAAACTTTTTGACTTTCCACAACAACATTTGAAGTCTCTGCCCTGCTTTTTTTATTTATTTACAGAAATTAGGGGTATACTTAGATATAAATCAACTTAAAATAATAAAATAGCTGAATTTCAGAAGCTTGTGTGTGATTGAAAATAAATTAGAAATGTTTTTAGTAGTTTTAGCTTATTTTAAAACATTTTAAATATCTTGATTCTTGAGGCCCACTTGGAAATTTCCTGAGGGCCCCGGTCCCCAGGTTGAAAACCACTGTTATCAGGTCTAGACTCATCTAACTTCATTGTATTTACAGACTTAAATTTTACTGATATGGGATTTTCAGTTTATCCATTGAACAAAATGATTATTAAGATGTTAGATATTAAGATATTAAGAACAAAATGATTATTAAATGAGTATTAAGCCTTGTGCATATGGACATTTTTGTCTTTTTCAGTTTAGCTTAGTTTTAATAACTCTGCCTGTGTTTATGCTAAGTGCATAAAATTTGTCTCGAGTGTGTATTTTTATTGAAATTTTACTATTTCACCCCCATTTCTTTAAAAATTCTTACAAAAATGTCTGCATTGAAATCCATTAAAAATGCAAAATGTTTAATAATCCCAGGGCCATTTAACTATAAAAGGATGTAATCTTTGTTAAGAGACTTTCATTCTGTTGGCAAGGCTTCAATATTGAAATTTTTACAATTTTTTTTACCAGATGGTGCCATTTTTTCAGGTTTGGCCTATAAAGCAAAAACTCGTTTTATTCCTGTTTTCTGCTTTGGCATATTATAGAGCCAATTGGATAAATTATGCAGCAATAATTGTGTGGGTGTGTTGGTATGGATGTCAGAGTGGTTTCTATGTGTGTAATAAAAAAAATGTGTATGTGTGAGTCTGTGTGTTGTAATATGTGACCCTGGATCACAAAACCAGTCACAAGTAGCATGTGTATATTTGTGGCAATAGCCAACAAAACATAGTATAAATCAAAATGACGATTTTTCTTTTAGGCCAAAAATAATTAGGATATTAAGTGAAGATCACTTTCCATGAAAATATTTTAAATATTTATATAAATTATATATATTTAATATAATATTTATATTATTTATATAAAAAATTTTTTTTAATGAATGCAGCACAATCGCGAACATAAATGGACAACTTTAAAGGTGATTTTCTCAATGTTTCGATTTTTTCACTCGCAGATTTTAAAATAAGTGTATTTAGAAGTATTCTCCTATTCTCCTAAGTATTTTGAAGTATTCTCCTATCCTAACAAACCATACATCAATAGACTGCTTATTTATTCAGCTTTCATTTGATGTATAAATCTCCATTTCAAAAAATGTACCCATGTGACTGGTTTTGTGAGATGATCCTCACAGCAGAACACAAAATCCAGGGGGAGGAGTTGGACCTAGATCTAACTCCTCCCACCTTACATATACCTAAACCTATCCATCTCTGCCCCCTAATCCCTAACCCCACCCCTAATCCTACACATTCCCACCCCTAATCCTATCCATCTCCACCCCTTAGATCTGGATCCACTCCATCCCCTGGATCTTGTGTACTTCAATGAGGTGCTACTTGGTTTTGTGGGACAGGGTCATATATTTGAGAAAAACTACTGCAAATAACAAATAAAACCCCTGTGTGACCAGTTGAGTTTTGCTGGTTTCCAATGGGGAAAATGCGGTACTGCGCCCAACCAAAATCATACTGAAAGCGCATTTTTTGAGATATCAACCTCAAATTTGGAACACAACTTGTTTAGATTTATGGCTTTGATTTTCTAACCGTTTTAGAGTACCACAGGTTTCATAAAATATACATTTTATATAAAATGTATAAATCCTTTTTCATAAACTTAAACCTATATAACTTTTTTGACTTAACTTTAAAAAAAAAACTAAATTATTTAGCAATAATCTGCCAATGGTCTTTAAAATGAGACAAAATTTAAGTCTGTGTCTCCTGAGCTTCAACTTTTTAAGTTTTTTTTTTTGGCATGGACATTATTGTCCAGTATGGACCTATGTGTAACTTCTTTTAATTGATGCACAAGGGTTCATACAACAGATTTACAACATCTACTGCGAGGAACATGAAAGTTACCCTTGACAAGCCTATCAATGAACAGATAAGGGAAGTCATGTTGAGTCAGGGAAACTCTTCCCGACAACTAACTTATATAGCTACAGACACCTGCCTTTCAGCTCGACAAGCTTGAAGGAAATACAATTAAAAAGAAAATCAAGAATGACGTAATTCCCAAAAATAAACACTAACACACATTCATACATATTCGTTTCTGTGCAGTCAGTGAAGATATGTCTCACCTGGCTGGATGAATTTTCTATAACACCAACTCCTCCTCGGGTTGTCATTTTCGCCCAGGTATTCTCAAAATCAAGGCCACGGGGAGGAAAATGAATATAAAAACGTTTTCAGTGGTTGACAAGCATTTATAAGCTTGCCTTTACAGGCTATTCGTCTGTTCTGACAGAAGTAATAAGTGTTGCTAGCTAGCTTGAACTAGCCACGCAGACAGAGATCAACAAGTTGAAGCCCAACATCAGTCCATATGTGGAGAAAAAAAAAACTTGTATTGAAGTTTCCAGTTGAAAAATAAACAGCAGGTCCTTGATTATTTATGAAGGTCTTCTTGGAGAGACTAACATGGAGCTGACTTACAGTTATATTTGTTTACCAAAGAAATAAGCGAGAGTTTAAAACAATTCATTTCCTTCCAGGTCTTAAAAATGACAGAGAACGAGGACACGAAAAGGAAAAGTATCTCTCTGCGAGTGATATGAATTGTTAGGCCAACCAAAAATCACAATTTTACCGACCTTCAAAACAATTAGTATCAACAAAAGGTGAAAAAAATACCTCAACCGTCAGTTTGAGATAACGAAACAAACGGCGCTGGACTGAATGCGGATATAACGTTAGAGAAAATCAATCGTGAGTGCTGAGAATGAAGGAGACGTAAAATGGATTTAAAAATCCCGAAAAACCCTCATGATCCACGAAACCGTTTTCCGCCACTCACGGAACCCCGGTGACCAAAGGCTCTTGAATGAAAGGAGTCGTCTGAGGGCTCGTATCCAAAGAGAAACATCCAGTCAGGTAGTAAAATCCATGATTGCTTCGGGGCTGTGGAGAAATGGGCTTCACTGGAGGCGGATCGGTGTCGTACTGCGGCCGAGCTGTTCAAACGCTCGTGCCTGATACCGGAACAAGCGCGAGAGGCAACATGGCCGATCTCCGGAGCGAGCGGAGGGGGGCTGAACGGGGAGGGGCGGCGGCGGATCCGTGCACGGATCCTCTCTAGGCAGTAGTAGCAGTCGGTGCTCGCATACTGCGGTATTCGCGGTCGTAACGACGACTGTAGACGTGTGGTGACATCATGCGGCCGTTGTTTCCGTGGAGATTTTGAAATTTAGCAGATGCCTGGACACAGGAAATACAGTATCTGTGACTGTGTGACTGACCTGCTGTGTGATTGAATCAAAGTGTTCGAATAACTGAAGAAAAGAGGCGTTTGTATTTTTAAAGAACGTTTAATTTTGAACAGGTTTGCTGCGACAGTATTTACAGCAAAATCATAATTTTACAAAGACATTAAAAAAGAAGCTTTTTCTAAAAGCATGTATATACAAAACACCAAAAAAGCTTTTCGTTGATCAAACCTGAATCCCTTAATGGAATAAACAAGAAAACAAGTCTATATCTAATGATGTTTGAAGAAAACAGCCCACGCTTACTGATCTAGAATAATAATAATAATGGGCTTGTGTCACAAATCATAACATTAATATAGACTGACTTCCCATGGTCTGGGCATAAACTTAATAAAGGATGATATAATGCAAATACCTGAGTGAAAGTGTAATACACCTCTTTAAATAAGCCACAATCAAACCACAAAGAACAAAATCTGAAAAAGCACAGCATAAAAAAGCATGTAAAACCGAATTGTGATGCAAGCATTTAGTCTCTTCTTAGCTCTTCTACTGGCATAGTGAAAAGGTCGGAGAAGAAGCTCCCTTCATTGTCACCTCCACCAAAAACCAACAACGTTTGTGGGGATGCTTCTGGAAGGTCCTCCTCTTCATCTATAGATCCCTGTACATGCAAAGACACTAGTATTAAAGGTCTGAGCAGTCAAAATCAATAACCATAATAATGAACCAAAACTGCTTTATAAAGTCCATAATGAGGTTTTTTACCTTTCTGCATGTAGTGGGCATTGTAATGATGGAATGTCCAGCTCGGGGGAAAGAATTGAGCTGGGATAGAAACAGAGACGACCAGCAACTAGTGTCTGGAATAAAAAATAAAAAAAAGAGTTAAAAATAATAGTAAAAGCTAGTTGCTTTGAAAGGAATATTCCAGGTTAAATACAACTTTTAAAATCGAACAACAGCATTTATGGGATGTAACAACATACATTACAAATCTAAATTTTGGGGTCAATAGAATTTTTAAAGAAAGTTGTAACTTATTCAGCGATTTACAAAACTTAAAATGATTTAAAATGATTTTTTTTTTTGCAAATAAAATGCTGTTCTTTTGAACGTTCTATTCATCAGTCCTGAAAAAATATAGCAGCACAAGAGTTTAACATTGAAAATTATAATTCATGTCTCTTGAGCACCAAATCAGCATTCAAGAATGATTTCTGAAAGGTCACCCGACACTAAATAGTGGAGTAATGATGCTGAAAATTCAGCTTCGGCATTACAGGCAGGCATGGAAAATGAAACTGAAACGCTGGCCAATACAGTGCTGAAGGTTTCCTGCCTACCGGTATATATCCATGGCCTGATGGCTAATTTTTCACTGATTTTACATTCTATCATGTAAGAGCAGAGTGTGAAGGTTGAATTAGCAGAGCAATAGCACAGCTGCACATAAAATATTGCAATTCCACAAAACATACAGTAATGGGAGTTCATATCAGTTCAAGAGGTCCCACTTCTCGCTGGCACATCTGTGACCAGGACAGCAAGCCTTTGTGGTGTACTGAGAGCTATTGTATCGATGGGGAAATGTTGACATACCACCACGTATGACAATCCACATCCAACAAGAGTAAAAGGTCCTTGCACACAGAGTCCGTAAAAATAAATATGACCTCATGTAGTGCCAAATCACGTTTACACACTCCCTCCAAAACTTTTGTCCATATATCATTTAAACAAATTCGGATCGGGTTCGATTTTGCCAACAGTGCCAATTGTTCTCTAATGAGTACTCCTTCACTGTCTTTCACACATCCATGGGAGTTACAGTGTAGAGAAGGCCCAAAAAGGCTTAAAGGGATACTCCAACGTTTTTTCACATTAAACTATGTTATTCCCTTAACTAAGACGAATTGATACATACCTCTCTCGTCTCAGTGCGTGCACTAAATCGCTCTATCTTGCGGCGAAACTTTGTTAGAACTTAGCTCAGCAAAGTACATTTAATAAGATGCAAGCAGAGAAGTGACCAATCACCTCCACGGTTTCCCCATTTAAATACAGTTACTCGAGTAGTGTAACTCGACCAAGAATGGCGACACAACATAAAACGCTGCACTTTTCTAAGCGAGTAAAATGGATAACTATATTGTATGGCGGAATACCACAGCAAGTGCATGGGAACACTTCGACTGCACAGTAATCAGAAAGCTCTCGGACTAAATCTAAAATATCTTAAACTGTATTCCGAAGATGAATGGAGGTCTTACGGGCTTGGAACGGCATGAGGGTGAGTCAATAATAATGACATAATTTTTGGGTGAACTAACTCTTTAAGGGAATAACAGTTTAATATGAAAAAACGGTGGAGTATCCCTTTAACACCCGGAGTGAAGCACAGGGGTGGATCAGTTATGGTTTGGGCTGTAATATCATGGTATTCCCTACTGTGCTTGATGGGCACTTAACTGCCAAGGACTACTGAACCCTTCTGGAGAACCATGTGTACCTAATGTTTCAAACATAGTACCCTGAAGGGGGTGTCATATCAGCAGCATGTACCAATAAACACAGCAAGACTTGTGACAGAATGGTTTGATGAACATAAAAGTGAAATTGAACATCTCCCATGGTCTCTCCACAGTCACCAGATCTAAATATTTTTGAGGCACTTTTGGGGTATTTTGAAGGAGCAAGCCAGAAAACTTTTTCCTCTTCCAGAACAGTGACCAGGTCACTGTGTTGCTGGTGGAGGAATGGCTCAAAATCCCTCTGGCCACTGTGAAGGACTTGGATCTGCCATTCCCAAGACAGAATTATGCTGTATTGGCAGCAAAAGGAGGCCCCACACCATACTAATAAATTATTGTGGTCTAAAACCAGGTGAGGTTTCAGTTTATGTCAAACCCTTGTATAGAAACAAACAAAAACAGTTAATTAAGTTGTAATAAAATGTCATAGTAATACTGTTTTTTACTGTATTTTCTATCAAACAAATACAGCCTTGTTTTTTTTTTAATTATTTTTTTTGTAATACAGCCTTGTTGAGCAAAAAAGACTTCTACAGAATATCATCAACCCACAAATGTTAATCAGTATTAGCATATATACCGTAATAGCAACCATGATAGAGGCCTGGAAGTGGAATTGGAGCAAAAAACCCAACACAAGTCTCACCTGTGTTGAAGATGAATGCGTCACTCAGTGCATTGTTCCCATTGTATCCGCCATGGACCAGGAAGTTGCAGTCAGAAAGAACCGCACAGCCATGCCAGCTGTGATACAGTATGGAACAGATATAGGTTACATAAAGTTTGATAAGACAACTGAAAATGTCTTATACATTTTGTTTGCTATTGCTAACATAAATGTTTGTTCTTTTGTAATACAATTTACTACCTTCTAGGAGAGGGGGCTGTCCCACTTGTCTTCACAGCAGAAAACTCCATCAAGCCTGAAATAGGATGCGACAATATGCTATTTTAAGTTGACTACTCCACTTTTTAAAGAGTGCTTCCGTAATTAATGTGTAAAACAGTATTATACTAGGTATTGAATATGCAGAGAATCTACACAGACATGAATAAAGAATGGAAGTATACAATGGATATATGACACTCCTCTACCATGGAAAAAATGTCTAGTAGATTTTTTGTCCTCAAATAACAGTACTGAAATTAAATCTATGAGTGGTAAAACATCTTCCAGCAGTGGTTGTGTTAAACTTGGTCATTTTGACAGACAAGGTCTAAAATTTCAGCCATTATCTATTAGTACCCATCATTTTATTTTTTTTAATGATAAGAAGCTATTTAATAGCTGTTGTTTTCATTCACATTTAAATTTTTAATCACGGATGTACAGGACAAGGATATAGGCTAGCTAGATTATGCATTTATTTATTATTTAAAGAGAACAGAGACTGTACTTTACTTTTCATCTTCAACACCACACAAAGCAGATGAATGTTTGTTTTTCCGCAGTGACAGCGGAGGTCACTGAAACAGAACCTTTGTGCCTGAACAGGCAAATATTAACGCAATATTACAAAATAGTACAATTACGCTAAACACAAATTAACTGAACTACTAAACTCAATAGACTTTCTCCACCAGCCTGAACTCAACCCTTCCACCTGGTCTGCATGGACTTAAACTGTGTCCTCCTCGCCTGTGCCGGTATTGTACTGACTTTCGCCACTGCATCCACATTAGTCCTTCTTTTTTCACCTCTTTTAACAACAAGATAACAGCCGTCCAAGGAAACTTTATCAACTACTATGATATTTTTGCAATTGTATGTTGATACAAGACCAAGTAATCGTTAATTAATAGGCATGCTTTCCAACAACATGACAGGGGTGGGAATTAGTCACAAGTTACAGTAGATCACCAACAGTGTAATCTGTCAAAATGACAGATTCAGGTTTTTCCCATCAATGATAAAACAATTCAGTCAATGTCAGAAAATATTTGGTTACCCCAACTACTGCCTTCCAGTGACTTTACACATTTAGTTATTCCTTATTTCTCCCCAATAAGACGGTGAGAATCCAAATTAAATAATAAGTCTTGAAAAGAGTAACAATTCTTGCAGTATTTACCGAGATCTAGCATGAACATGTCATTGAAGCAGACAGGAGTGTCCCATCCGCCAAACACAAAGATGCTCCCCTGCATCACACATGCTGAGTGCCTGCACAAATTAATCAAAATCTGTTCAAGTCAGAAAGAAACAACTCATATACCACATCCACAGCTGAAAATAGTTTTAAAACATCACTATCAGTCATGATGAAATTAATGAAGTATTACAGATCTCAAAATTTTGCTGATGTAACTTTAGATAATTGTGGACTACTTTGATTGAAAAAAAGAAAAAAAAAAGGAAAAAAAGACATGAACAGCCCTACCCAGAGCGTGGTGCAGGCTTCTCTCCATTGACAATGGGTTGATACCAGATGGCCATATCAGGGTTAAAGATGTAGATGGAGTCACTGCAGCCGTCTGGTTCTGGATGTGGGCGAGGAAACACTCCTCCAAACACAAAGAGCTCTCCCCGGAACATACTGCAGCTGTGATAAGCCAGAGGAGGCACTTTTCCCTGCGCCTAAAGAGGTCAACGAAATCCAAAAGAGCTTTCAAAGTATATTCAGACCCTACTGGCTAATAAAATGAAATCTGCATTTACTATGGATGAGAAAACCGTGACATCTATAACAAAAACAAATCATGCCTAGTCTTGTGTTGCAGTAATACCGTACAGTTATTGACAGGTGTTGGTTGAATAAATTGCAGACTAACCTCTACCAAAGTCCAACGCCAGCTTTGTGTGTCTAAGATGTGAACATCATTAAACCATTTCTTATGCTTTGAGCCACCAAACACAAAGATACGCTTAGACTCCGGATCATAGGTTGCTGTGTGACCAATTCGGGCCTCAGGGGTCGGTCCTTCTGCCAGGGTTTCAGCAGGCACCCAAGAAAGATCCTCTGAAAAAAAAAAAAAAAAAGTCTTCTTTAAATCAAAATGAACAATGTTGCAGTATTTACTTATTTTTTATACATACTGTCTGAAAATTATTAGCTGTCATTCTGTGACATCTTTATTTTATTGAGGTGCCCTCATTATCTTTAATCATAATAACTTCCCCTCCCTCATTCAGCAGCATCTCTTTTTTTTCTGATTATGTTTTTACTGAAGCGTGGGCAGGACTACTGGTCTCTCATATGAGATCATAGCAAAAGCAAACCACAATGATCCTATCAATTCAAGTCTCAACCTACATTTTTTCTTGTTTTTTCATTTTTTCACTCAGATATGCATCACAATAGGGAAGAAAATACCATTTCATGAAGACATTAAGAGCAGAATTATATCTACCAAGTGATAGCAGATGTAATAATATATAATATAATAACAAAATTACAATCTATTGACATGGTGAGAGACAAACATGACATTTTTACCTGTGCACAGTTTCCAGATGGGGTCTTTGCAGAACTGCATTTTGGATCCTTGTCCTCCAATCAAAATGGCTGTCTGAGGATCAATGGGGCAGAGAGTCTGACCCCAGCGACCTGACGGTTTGTCCAATGGAGCTGGAAAAGTAGTATTACCAAACATAAAATAAATATCATAACATAGCATTAATACACCCTCTAAATACAAGCAATGAAAAAAAAAAAATGAAAAAAAAAACTCACCAGTCTGTAAGGGGGTTTTGGCCTGTTTGCCTTTAGCCTTGTGGCTTTGAGAACTGGAAGTTGTAGTCTGTTCCTCTTTTTGAGAGAACAGACGTGTTTGACCTCCACGAGGATTGTTCTTGCCACGTCTGTGAGGTGTTGCCTTTTGGGAGGCGTTAGGGCAGATGTTCTCCTTTCCTCTCCCTTCATTGATTTCTTCTTCCTCCTCTCCCTGAGACCACTTCCTCTTGCCAGGACACTCCCTTAATACAGGTGCTGTGGAGTTGCACTAAAAACAATGAATTGAGAGAAAATTCTGCAGGTAAGTACCGGCAAGCACAGAGCGAAACTAACTAAAGTTGAAATAGTAAACTTACCTCTGGAGTGCATTCCATCTGTGAAACGGTCAATACTGGATCCAAGAAATCACTAGTACCCTATGGAAAACAGGATTATGGGTAAGTTAGTTGTTGCAATCAGATAAGCACAGGTTTCACAAAACATTGTTGAATTTTACTTCTTAAATATTACGATTGTTTTGATTAAAGGGGTCATGCAAAATGTTTTAAACAGAACTGAAAATGCTGCTATCTTTGCCGATAGCTTAAAGGGATAGTTCACCTATAAATTAAAATTCTGTCATAATGTACTCACCCTGAAGTTGCTCCAAACCCGCATGAAATTCTTTCTTCTGTTAAACACAAAATATATTTTGAAGAACTTTCGTAACCAAACAGTTGCTGGTCTCCATTGACTTCCATAGTATAAAGGAAAAATTGGTTTGGTTACCAACATTCATCAAAATATCTTCTTTTGTGTTCAGCACAAGAAAGAAATTAGTACAGGTTTGGAACAACTTGAGGGCGAGTAAATGATGACGGAATTTTCATTTTTAGGTGAACTATCCCTTTAACTTTCAGCAAAGATAGCATCTTCAGTCCTTTTTTTAACATTTTACATGAATTTATTCTGTAGATTTTATTCTTAAACTCTTTTTTTCTGTATTTTGATGTGCATCCAAATGAAACTCATCAATAAAAAGCAACACTTGGTTCAATACATTGATTGTAACGGGTTTCATCAAACGAAATAATAATAAGTTACATTTATATAGAGCTTTTCTCTGCACTCAAACCGCTTTACATATTGGGGGTAATCTCCTCAACTCCTCAAGAGGAGACAGAGTGATGACGCCAATCACTATATATAGGGAAATCTGGCATGTGTTGTTATAATATGGCAATATAATATTGTTCACACTCTACAGATCAATAACATGCATTTAGAAAAAGTATAGGGTGATTTTTTTTTTATTCGATGCTGTCTGTGCTTAAATCTTTGTAGTGTCTCTTACTTACCCCACTGAGTTTGACAGTTAAGGTTGCTCCACTGGACCAGACTCCATCCTCACCAGCTTCCCATGACAGACATCTGAGGAGAGGGAAGGTTTAGGTTAAAGGTTCCAACTAAAATATACTATATTGGTTTGACACAAACAGTAAACTTACTTATTAAACGGTGTTAGTTTTCCCATATTTATGGGTATGTCCCTCTCATCAGCAAGTTCCACAGAGATTGAGTCTCTCTTTCCCCAGTCTCCTCTGGAGAAGAGAACCATCAGCTGAACACCAGGCTGGATCTCAACTGAACTCTGCCACCCATCACGTCTGCTGTGGATAATAAATCATGTATAACCGGGACAGGTAGCTACAGTACAGTTGATATTGTGTGCGTCTTTTTTTGATTTTCTGTTTCCCGCAAGAATTTCACGAATGCATTGCACTGTCAACGCTTGCATGACTCCAATCATTGCTTAACTATAATAATAAAATATATGAAGCTATCTGAATATATTTCATGCTTTAAAACTATTTGAATCACTGGAAGCACGCGCAACTTGAATTGCATTAAAATAATAAAAATAGAGAGCCCAATACATTTCCAATGTTTGTTTATCTCGGTGATCTGTAACGTTACCTTAAGATCTGCTGGGGTGGTTCATCTACTCCAAATAGAGCATAAACGCCAAATTCCTCCATTTTAATGGTTTTAAGTTTACACTCTCCAACAGACGCAAAAAGAGAAAAAAAAAACAGTAAATTGGCTAAACTCTCATGAGCAAAGCTCTATCTCCCGCCGACCTAACGCACAATAAATATAAAACCCGCGCCACCGCCACTACGTTTCATTCAAGAAGCGCAATGATTGGATGAGTGGGCCAAGACGCAATACAATCGACCAATCCTAAAGAAGAAGCAAGCGGCTTCCTGTTGTTGTAATGTTGATTGCCAGGTGAATTCAGCCAATGGAATGACTTTTATAACAGGCGGGATGATGCGTGCTGGTCATGGAGGAGGGACGTTTTTGTGTTGGTCAAATGGTTTGGTTACCTTGAAGAGAATTTCATCTCACAAATCAGAAAGTGAATGAAATCTAGCTAAATTGTTGCTTATTATATATTGTGAATAAATGTTTCTCTTTATATTTTTATTTAAAAATATAATATTTTATATTAAATAATAATAATAATATAAACAAAAATAAATACTGTCAATAAGCTTAACATAAATCATAAATCAAAAACCGTCCGCTGGTGACACCTGCTGGTCAAGTGTATGTAACTACCATGAAAAGTGTTTTATTTATTTTTTTTGCACAACGTTTGAACATGCCGCCTTCATAACCATGACATGCTATGAATATGAAGGACGTTTTATGCATGTTTGTGACAACTATCATTAAGTGTCATTCGTATGTAACTACCATGAAAAGTGTTTTATTTTTATTTTTTTGCACAGCGTTTTTAAAACATATTTCCCCCGTTTTCACAGACAAGACTACTTCCAGGCTAAAATGCATGTTTGGTCTGTTTTAACTGAGAGCAACTTGAAACCAACAAAACAATTTTTTTCCAAGGCACGTTTATAAAAGCTAAATTTCCTAATTTAACTAAATTCTAATTTTATAAAGGTTTCATATATAATATAACTTTAATATCATTATATTTTAACCATTATCATTATATAACTTGTGTTTAATACCCCAATCCTTATTTATTTTAGTTGAAAAGGTCTAGCTAGCTGTATTTTTCACAAAATTGTCGACCAGTCACAGAGTATTGTAAACATTTTTACTTTATCGGTTTTTTAAAAATATTTTTAAATGTAGATTTTTCATATAAAATACAATTTGCATTTTGTATGTTTACCTTTTCTACTGTAAAACGGTTATCGCGTTCAAATGATTCAAGCAGGCTCACTGAAGCTCCTCCCAATTATTAGCTCAACCTTGCAGGTGGACGGGAGTTGCTTGCAGACCAACTTATTCGACGAATAAGTTCTTTTGAAAGTCAGGTACTTTAAACATACAGTGCAGATAACGTGTCACTTTGTTGTCTATTGTGTATGACCTACACTCTACCTCATGTTACGTCGTGTATTTTTAATATAAATGGATTTTGATATTTAGGCTATCTAGTTATCACCTATGCCTATGGTTATCACGATTGGTCAGCTAAAATTAGACACTTGTTATATCTGAGATAGATAAATATTTCATATTTCAGGCCCATAATGTACAATCATTTTTTTTAAATCAACATGTTTTCCTGCAATCTATCAAAACGGCATGACTTTTTACAGCAGATGATGGCAAACCACGGTGGAAATGCAGAGGGGAAACGGCATCCTCGAATGGCTGCCACTCTAATGATGCGTTTTGCTACCGAGAGGGAGTCCTCCTTCGGGGTCCATATGCCCAGTCTCAAGCCTCTTGGCCCTAACAGTGAGGTTAAAGATACTCCATCACCTGCTAAAGAGAGTCAACTGTCCAAACCAGAGATACAGCACTTTGTTAATAGAGAGGAACCTACTGCTGTAGACCACCTTATGCTAGAAGTCCCATCTTTGGAGTCTTCGCCCCAAGTGGAGGACCTGGCCTCTGGGCCAGAGTCCCCTTCTTCATGGAGCCTGGGTAGTATTATAGGAGGTGAAACAACCCTAGAAGACCTGGAAGACAACACCGATGACACTCTCAGGAGGGGCCAGAGAACTGGAGGTATGTTGACTTTTGTTTTGAACGAATTTTCATTATTTATTTGTGTTAGATGTTTCTTTACTACATATGTTGTCTGAAATTCTTGCTCTTTCAGTAAAGTTCACGGATTGGCACAAAAACCGCGTAACGGCTGTGTGTACTGAACGTTTTGGCAAGCTGCTCAGAGAATGTCCTGAGTATCCCAGGACTAAGAGCTGCTTTGCTGCTTTTGTACTGGAGAGAGGTGAGATGGGTATACGGGCAATTTCACTCATAGCCTAGGACTCAATAATTATTATGTAGGCTCCAAAACAAAAAATTCTAAATTAAAATCATTTTTGAATTTAACGATTTCTCAGTTGAAATGTATAATCTTATTTTCATTTCATTTATCATATAATTTCTTCTAAAATTATTTAAAACAATATTATTTTGTATTTTTCACCTCTACATTTTTCATTTTCTTTACAAAGATATTATTACCTACTAAGAATTCACAACCAAATTTCAATGCATTTTGCATATTGCATGAGCATGAATAAAACCATATATTTCCTCTAGGCACTTTATTAATTATGGTTAAAAATGTTTTTAATGTGTGTGTGTGTGTCAGAGGTACGTGACACAGATGCGCAGCTCTGTGAGCAATATGAAGTGGTAGCTCTGGGATCAGGTCAGAACTGCTGCAGTGGTTGGCTTTCTTACACGGGATCTGTTGTCCATGACTGCCACGCCATTGTCATCGCCCGCAGAGCCCTCAAAAGGTTTGAAAATTTTGAACAGCTTAGAAATGGAGAAAGACAAAGAGGAGGACTACTTTATCTCTCTCTCTCTCTCTCTCTCTCTAAACATATACATTTATATTTCAAATGAACTTGTGGGAAAACATTTAAATGGTATTTATGGATTGTATGTGTCCAATATTAGCCATGGCAGATCTCTGTTTCTTGGGTATTTGCCAGCATTGCTTAATATAGTACTTTTAATATACTATATAACCTAACTCTTTTCCTGTCAGTGTTTTTGGTCTTTTTCACAATAATTTCATGCCCCCCAGAATATTTTGTTGTTTGAATATCTTAACAATATATCAAATAGAAAGCGATATATTAAAAGAAAGAATAAAGATCTGTTTTATTATGTGTTTTAAACAAAATCAGTTTTAGTCTACCTTCATGCATTCTTTTGAATGTCATATACCACATCCTGGGTTCATTTAATCTAGTTTATATGCCGTTTATTGTTGATCGCATTACCGGTATTTTTACATTTGTCTAATTTCATATGAGATCACTCGTTTCTGCTTTTTCTTTGCCCCCTACCTTTTAACAGTGATGATACAGAAAGTCATAAAAACTCGTCAATGGCAGGGAAAGAGTTAAAATGAGAGAAATAAGGTGTGTCTGTCCTGTCTGGTGTAACAGGTACTTGTACAAGCAGCTCCTGCTGTTCTACAGTGCTGATCCAGAGCTGAAGCAGCGCTCAATATTTGAAAGTGTTCCATCTGAACGACTGCTTCAGCTAAAGCCACGCATGTACCTTCACCTGTACACTAACAAAACCCCCAAAGGAGCAGCTCAGTGCATAGTTTTGTAAGTATACTTTTTTATGTACTATAATGCTAACTTACTTTCTATGGATCCTTAAATAAAATAAAAACATAAATTAAGGTGAAAATCTCCATGTATTCTTTAACAGAAAGTCTCAAAGCAGTGCTTACACCACTCTGAAGCTGCAGTGCCATGCAAAAGGCTCTCTCATCCCTGCTGTCTTCCTGCTTCCAAGCGTGTGGGGTTCACGGGTCTGTTGCATGTCCGACAGTGCCAAACTCACCCGTTGGACTGTCACTGGAGTGCAGGGGGCACTACTGAGTCATTTTATTAACCCAGTTTACATTACCAGCATTGTACTTGGTAAGCTGTGTGCATTTGCAGGTGGCTGAGTGCTTCCAAATATGGCAATTGGATCTGGATTGAAACTGTAATCGAGATCTGCAGCCAGATCTCCAGCTTCTGTCTGTAAATTAATTTTTTGTGTGGTTCACTTCGCTTTTGTCTAGTACCATATCTCAGTGAAGCTGCTCTGACCACACTGAGTATTGTCAATTTCCACTTGCATCTTTTTTTTAGATGCTTTATTAATTGGACTGTAGGAATTAGGAAATGTGCATTTGAAAATGTGAAAATACTGAAGAATCAATAGATTGTCTTAAGAATGAATTGCAATTTATTGATTCATGATTGCATTAGAGAGCCTTATGTTACTACTCATACATTTTATACAAGAGACAACTTGTATATTTCATATTCATGGATGAAATCTAAGCAGCCAGATGAATGGCTGTACTTATTAACCTTTTCTCCACTTGTTGTCCAGGTGATTCCAGACACTGCTCAGAGAAAGTGTCTGAGATCATCAACAAACGTCTGGGCACAGGCTGGAATAATGATCTGCCTCCACCATTCAAACAGACCACCATCTTCTTCCTGAGTGGAGAAAGTGTGGGGCCTGTTGAGAACACCAACTACTCCAAAGACCTCAGTGTCAACTGGTGTTTGGGAGACTCCAGTATTGAGATTCTGGATAGCTCCACTGGCTTTGCAATCAACAAGTCAGTCATACTCAATGAACTAATGATGTTCTTATCTCATGCAGAAGTTTATTGCCTATATTGGATGTGATCATTATAATGTGTGCGCTATTTGAGAATCTGACTAGTGACCAAACTGTTAGTCACAATAGAGCACAACAATTGGCGTTCAGAAGTAAAAATACCATTTTGTCCATAGAAAAAAATAGTTTTAGCAGAAATGTATAAACCTACTGTAGTATATGCTTTAGTAGAAGTCATCTGTGATTTCAACATAATAAAAAAAAAAAACTTTAGTCATTGATGTTTATTTTGTGAATATTTATAATTGGCGTCTGAGTCAATAGTTTTATATTGTATTTATACTGTTCATACTCTAGTTTTGCATTAAGTCCCATTCTTTTACTCCACTAAATGAATTGACCCCCTTGAGTTTATAAAATCTTTTTTTATTCTTTCTCTTAGTTCTCCATTTGTAAGCGGTCCTGGATCGTCAAGCAGGCTTTGTAAAAGAGCGTTGTACTTCTGCTTCAGAAAAGTCTCAGCAGTGGCAGGCCACCGTGACTTTTTGTCATTCTCCACATACCGCAATGCTAAAGTATGTGTATGTGAATGGATAATAATATCTAAATGTATGCGAGTTTGACTTTATTAGTTAAAACTGAGGTTACATGCATATAAATATGGCATTTTGTGCACCAATCTGCTGTTGTAAACTGCTAATCTGTTTTATATTACATATAGATGGCTGCCCAGCTGTATCAGGAGACCAAGGCTCTAGTCAATGTGCAGTTCTTGGCCAACAATGCTGGACCGTGGAACTCCAAACACTTGGTTGATTGCTTCAGTCGCTAAATGACAGGTTGAACAACCTTTGAAATTAATTTAGGTTCCCAGATATTCAAGAAATTGCACCCTTTGCATTTGGTCGTTCATTGATGATTGAAAGCATATGTTCATATTATGTTAGTTCTAAGTTCATTATAAGATATCAGATAGCTATAAGGCATATAAGTGCACTTTTACTGAAAATATTTGTGTTCTAAAACGTGTAGAGAGTTCTACCAGCTATTTTAACTTTGCAGTTATTTAATATTTGTTTTGCTTGTTTTACTTTTTCAGTGTTATTAAGATTCTGTGATTTGGTGTTTTGTTAATTTGGTTGGAAAAATGGAAGACACTTTAAGTTTAACATACCCACACAGAAATATTATAGTAGTTTAAAAGAACTTTTGTAATGCTCAGGCCTCCAATAATTCATGTTTATCCCCATTCTTAATTTGTGATAAAGTAAGCAATAAAAACATTGTGAAAATGACTGATCATAGAGTATTAGTCTGTCAGGAACCACCAGTAACACCTGACAAATTTCAAAAATAACGTTATTTTAAAAAATACAGCATTACAAAAACAAAAATAATAATAACATTGATCATACAATTACTTAATAAATCATATCTATTAATACAAAATCACAACAGATTAACAACCTACTAATAACAATGTCACTGACCATTCATAATGACCCCGAAAGATGGAATTCTCATGTTAAACATGGCCAAAGTTTCAAAAAATGAGTTGATTGTATGACGGAGTCTTTCTGTGCCAAATACACTTCTTTGGGTTTCATATGAATTTTGGAATGTTTTCTTTCCAATTATGACCCGGTATTGTAACGAAGCTGGGGTAAGCAGGCGAAGACGAGGATCTAAACGCTGGGTGATTTAAAAGTAACAAAACCAGGGGATCACAGAAGCAGCCATTACACATACAACAACTGACATAGTAACAAGTGAAGCACAAGGGCTATAAATAAACAGGGACAAACAAGCTTAACTAAGTAATGAGGAAACAAGATACACCTGGGCACTATCATGAACTAATCAACAGGGAAAAACTACAAAGGACTACAAACACATGGCACAAAACATGACAAGGGGAAGTTGGGGAACACAAGACAGGAATCATGACAGAGCCCCCCACTTAAGGAGCAAATTCCAGATGCTCCTCAGTGAACATCAGTCCAGGAGGGTGGTGGAGCAGTGGTGGTTTTGGGGGAGGGATGGAGGTAGAGGGCTACATTAGGATTGAGTTCCACCGGGTCCTGTGGGACCCAACGCAAATCTCATGGGAGCGGGTGGGAATGTCTTGCTATATCTGTGTAAGTTAAAGCAATAATATCTGAAAATAATAATGTAATGTGCCCTGTATTTATGATCACCGTAAATGTTCTCAAACATATATATTCTAAATAATCAACTACAAAGCAAACTTTTATTTTTAAAGACAAAATGTCTGGCTTTTAGTAATGCTTATTTAGAATAATAATTTTGTATGATATGTTATTTATGATATTATTTCACCCTTAAATTATGCACACATATACAATTTTAGTTTATCAATTATTATTATTACGCAGTTTAAATGTATAAATATAGAAAGGTAATACAAATACGCTTTAGAATCAATAGATAAAGCTATAAAATGACAACTACATATGAGCTTAAATGTTCAATTCTCTCTTTATCAACTGTATAAACAAACTTCAACTTTAAACTACAAACTTTAACTTACACAGATATAGCAAGACTTTCTTTTGTCCCCTTTTAGACAGATATGTTCTTCTTGCTGTGTAAATTTGTTTAAATGTTTAATATTTTTCAATCTCGTAATATTCTGCAGAAGAGAGAAGTGAATCATGCTGCTTCTCTCGCAAAGAAATGAATCACAAGGCTTGTTTGATTGAAATCCACACAACCAATGTAATAATCTTCATAATGACTTATTTTGAACCACTAATTGTAGCCTATAACTTTTTGAAAGCACTGGGGATATTGTTGTTTTTAGCCATGTTTGATTATTATTTTTTTTCTATATTGGTTATTTTTTCGTTTATAGAGCAGTCAACATTTGAAATGAATGTTGTTGCATAATGCGAGCAAGTTCTCGCACAAGCAACATCGATGCACTGAAAAGTAATCAACTAATTTAGCAGAATTAAATTAGAACAGAATACACCATTCAATAAAACTATAAAACGAAACAAGTCAGAATCCATTCACAAAATGCAGAACAAATGCAGCCTTGGAGAATATCTTTTCTGATGGTGAGAAAAAAAATAAAAGTTTAAATTCTGGAATATGAACGCAGCACTTCTAATTACACGTTAAGCATTTTCCTCCCACAGCAAACCAACTTAAAAATAAGGAAAATGTATGAAATTACTCCAAAAACGCATGGAGGCGTTTAATAATTCTCAAGATAAACACATTTTTGACATTTTTGTTTTGTACACTGTAAAAAACGATTGAAAAGATTCTAAACAAAATAATCTTTGGATTTCTCATTTTACAACATTTTAACACCTGATCTATTTGTGTGTCTAAGAAAAAAAGGATATTTGATCTTGGTGAAATCATGGAGGATCTCAAATGTGATGAGTTCAGGAAATTAAAGCATTTCATGAACAACACTGAACAGAGACCCCATTCGTTGGACGAAACTTTACGTGAACAACAGTTGTGGATTAGCGAGTTTGTTGAGACATGGGATTTTAAAGAATCGGTGGAAGCCGTTCAAGAAGAAGCTGCCTCACAATGATGAATTTGTGACAGATCGACTAAAGAAATAAATGAAGCTGTTTGGCCTTGAACTATGCAACTGTAACGACTGGATGATTTTTTTTTTAAACGGTCTCAAGTGATAAATGAGACCCGATGTCCAAAATTCTGAACCCCTTTAATGTCCTCTTTAAGTCATAGCTTCAAATCGGTTAAAGACGAGATCACTTTAATTAGACCGACCGAATGGAAGTCTAAAAAGCTAATTAGCACGTGTTGCCGATATTAACCGCAAGGGAGCAATATTTTACTTTTCTTCACACCCTTGACAGACACAATTTATCCTCGCTTATCTTTTACGAAGTTTTTGGTTTCGACAGGTATGTTCTGGTGATGTTTGATACACGGAATCCCGGATTCAGACCAAACGTGTATCGAAATGTCATTTGTTACTACAAAGTTTGAGTTTGTTATTTTGCTTTTCAATGTATTACTATGATTTCAATGTGAGGCAGGTAACGGCACGATGAGGCCCGTGGCTCAACTGCTTCACAACAAGTTTGTTGTGGTGTTAGGAGACTCAAGTGAGTAGCCTACTGACGGAGATTATTGTGATAGTATTGACCTTCGTGATTTTCCTCTCTAAACTACACTTGATTTTTTTTTTTTTTAAATAAGAAGGATGACTTAATTTTCTCTTCAGTTCAGCGCTCTGTCTACAAGGATTTAGTCCTAATCCTACAGAGAGACGCATATTTAAGTTTGTCCCAGTTAAAAAGCAAGGTCAGTATCTGAAAGCACGTTACATTAGTCTCCTTTTAATCATAACATTTACACGGTTAAACATTGAATCTTTTAAATGTATCTTATTATTTAGTTGTAAAATCCAGATTAAGAGACTATTGGTAGTCAAAATGGCAGCTTGTTTTTAGCTAAACCTCTTTTACTGTCTGTGGTGTAAACTAGTGGGCCATTTTAGACTAATTACAGTTCCAGGTGCATGGCCATATCACTTTAAGGTTGTCAAGCTTGCTTTTTGGGACATAATAACTTGACCATCCAATGACCAGCTAAATATCAGGTAGCATGTCCATTAGATATTTTTGCAAAATACTTTTTTGGTCTTTTTTTTTTTTTTCATGTAATCAATAAATATGAGCAAATGACACTGCTGTGTATGTGAAGAATATAAGTATTGTCTTTTATAGAGTTAACTGGTTAAGCAATGTCTGATGATGCATCTATCTTATCCATATATCCTAGGGTGAGTTTTCGTTTGAACAGGATTGCCTAGTGGAAGGTGGCCGGTTGGGCCAGATGAATAACGGCATTTTGTATAGTGAAGTGAGACAGTACCGCACCGATCACCACTTGATCCGCTTCTATTTTGTTACTCGAGTTTTCTCAAGATATATGGAGAGCATCCTAGCTGACTTTGAACAGGGCATAAAACCAGACCTGGTTATTATCAACTCTTGTGTATGGGACATATCCAGGTAGGAGTGCTCATCATTACATCTTGTTACTTTAACATTTTATAATTATTGTAAATTAACATGATTTTTGTTTTACTACACTGCACAGGTACAGCCATGAATGGGCCTCAGAGTACAAAGAAAACCTCAACAAGTTCTTCATGAAGCTAAAGACCCTTTTACCAGAAGAGACCCTGGTTGTGTGGAACATGACTATGCCCCTGGGAAAGAAGATTTTGGGAGGTTTCCTGGTCCCAGAGGTGGGTTACAAAAAAATAATGGTAGGGGATAAACCATCATGAACAGTGGTAATGAGTCAATAATCCTTTTTTTATCTCGTCCACAAACTCAGATTGAACATATGGGTCCTTCATTAAGATTTGATGTGATTGAAGCCAATTACTTTGGAGCCACTCTTGCCAACAGCTTCGGCTTTGATGTGCTAGACTTGCACTTCCAGTTTCGCTTCAGCCTGCAACACCGGATGAAAGACGGTGTACACTGGAATGCCGTCGCCCACAGAAAGATCACTTGCCTACTCCTGGAGCATGTGGCACAGGCGTGGGGTGTAGAACTTCCAAAACTGGGTGAGAAATGCAGATTGAGTTACTGCAATTGGTTATCTGAGGTTTAAATTTGCAAAATAAGTTTCTATAATTTTAAAAGTAGAATACATTGATCCATACCAACCAGACAGTTCAAATAATCATATTTTTAGTTAATGACTTGCCTAAGGATGGATGCATGAAACATGTAGTCACCCATTTATGTTTGTTCTTTTTTGCTTTGCTTTTTTTGCAGACCAGATTAATGCAGATAATCGCCCACAATTATCTGAGGACCATAGCTGGCAAACGGCTACTTCAAGTGCTCCTGCTCGCCATCCAGGTACAATATCAACCAAAAGTTTGGGCTCTGTACATTTTTATTACATTTTAAGAAAGTAATACTTTTATTTAGCAAGGATGCATTAAATTGATCAAAACAAAGTGACAGCAAAGACTTACATTGTTACTAAATAAATTGTTCTTTTGAAATTTGTTCATCAAAGAATCGTTCAATTTATCTTGGTTTCCAGAAAAATGCGATGCAGCACAACTGTTTTTAAAATTGATTATAATAGGAAATGTTTCTTTAGGACCAAATCAGCATTATCAGATGTACAGTGAGGAAATTAAGTGTTTGAACACAGTTCTCCCACGTAGAAATCATGGAGGGGTCTGAAATTTCCAGGGAAATTGCCAAGCAGCTTGGTGAAAAAAGGTCCAATGTTGGAGCAATCATTAGAAAATGGAAGAAGCCAAACATGACTGTCAATCTCCCTCGGACTGGGGCTCCATGCAAGATCTCACCTCGTGGGGTCTCAGTGATCCTAAGAATGGTGAGAAATCAGCCCAGAACTACACGGGAGGAGCTGGTCAATGACCTGATAAGAGCTGGGACCCCCGTTTCCAAGGTTACTGTTGGTAATACACTAAGATGTCATGGTTTGAAATCATGCATGGCACGGAAGTTTCCACCTGCTTAAACCAGCACATGTCAAGGCCCGTCTTAGTTTTGCCAATGACCATTTGGATGATCCAGAGGAGTCATGGGAGAAAGTCATGTGGTCAGATGAGACCAAAATAGAACTTTTTGGTCATAATTCAACTAACCGTATTTGGAGGAAGAAGAATGATGAGTACCATCCATGAACACAATCCCTACTGTGAAGCATGGGGGTGGTAGCATCATGCTTTGGGGGTGTATTTCTGCACATGGGACAGGGTGACTGCACTGTATGTATGACTGGGGCCATGTATTGCTAGATTTTGGGGAACAACCTCCTTCCCTGACCATGACAATGACCCGAAGTACACAGAGTATGAGTTGCTGCCTTCTTGGAGGAGGTTTAGATTTTCTCGCTGCAGATTGAACAGATTCACAAACTCATTTATCCTAGTGTCTGTAAAGATGTTAAATAGTGGTGGTATGGAGCTGTAACTTATTCAATTTATATTATTAATATTGTCTGGTTTGTAAATTTGTTGTATGTTAACTGTATATTGACAGCAGCATGGGTGATGGCCCAAGACAAATTTCCCTCTGTGGAACAATAAAGTTTTTACATACTTACAAATATTAACATTGATTTTCTCAGGTGTTCAAATACTTATTTGCCGCTGTATCATACAAATAAATAGTTAAAAAATCATACAGTGTGATTTCTGATAATAAATGGAGTCTTAAGGCCTATTCGCACTGGATTTGCAGAGGAATTTTTACTTTACAAATTACAGACATTAAAAATATATAACTTTTTCCCCCCTCCAAGTAACTTTGAAATTTAAAACATGCTTTTTTTAACAGGTCTGTACAGGAACCAGAGGTGCTTTAATCCACCTGTGATGCCCGCCATCCGCTACAACAATGGTAACAATCAACCACTCTTGAGCATTCCTCCTCCACCCCTACTACACTCTTTTAGTCCTAAACATTTACATACAGGGGGGAATACTCTGTGTTCAGCCCAAATTCCGAGCTCGGAGCCCTCCCCCCGGACAGCACGCCAAATACACATTAAACTTTACTCCCTTTAATTGTATGTAAGTGTGAACTCATGAACATTGATTATAATAGGAAATGTTTTTGTTTTTTTTTAGCTCCAAATCCGCATTATCAGATGTATTTTTCAAGGATCATGTGCAGGGCTTCACATTAACTTTTTTGCTCACCAGCCACTGTGGATTGAGGTTTTCCAAAGTTACTAGCCACTAGCCGCATTTTTACTGGCCACAATTTGGACACCGATACCATAGGGGAATAATTACCATATAGATGTTTTTAATAGCATTTCATAATTTGGCAGTTGTTATATTAGACTACTGTGACTTTAAGACCTGACGCACGAATGCATTTAATATAATTTACTTGCATGACACGCACTTTTTCAAAATATGCCTTTCTTTCAACAGGTCCGTATAGGATCCAGAGGGGCTTTAATCCACCTGTGATGCCCGACATCCAATACGACAATGGTAACAATCAACCACTCTTGAGAAAATTCACTCAACTAATGTAATAATTCTCATAATGGCTTATTTTGAACCACTAATTGGATAACTTTTTGAAAGCACTGGGGATATTGTAGTTTTTAGTCATGTTTGTTTATTTTTTTGTATTGGTTATTTTTTTGTTTATCAACATTTAAAAGTAAATCAAAAGTTGTCCTAAGACAAGAACAGTTAATGTTAAAAATTCATGTCTAACTTAAATGAAAGGTTTTGATCTACTTCAAATGTTGAGTATTTTATTTAAGTGACCGTTTTTATTTTTATTCAATAATCCATTTTCATATTTAGTTTTTTTTTTTATTAGAGTAAAAAATCGAAATAATGGAAACCTGACTGACTGCCTCATTTCCACTTTAAAGCCGCGATGTATAAAACATCACAATTATTGGAAAAAAATTATAAAACCATTTAGAATCAATAAAACTAAGAAATAACAAATACAGGATTTGCATGTCGAATGCAAATCAAATTAAGTCGCTATATTGCCTATGCGAGCATGCTCCAAGTACAGTGCAACATCGATGCACTTAAAAATAATCAACTAATTTACAGAATTAAATTAGAACAGAATATACCATTCAATAAAAATAGAAAACGAAACAAGTCAGAATCAAGTCACAAGATGCAGAACATGTTTGCAAAATGACTAAATTGCTAAATCCAGCCTTGGAGAATATCCTTTCTGATGGTGTGTATCCACACTTTAGATTTTCTTATCCCAGACTTTTTTTTTAAGATTTAATTCCCTGCCGCCAAGATGGTCCTCTGTCGGTCACTGATCGAAAGTCTCAAAGTAATTCAAAATATGCTTTTTTTTTTTACAGATCCGTATAGGATCCAGAGGGGCTTTAATCCACCTGTGATGCCTCCCATCCACTACAACAATGGTAACAAACAACCACTCTTGAGAAAATCCACTCAACCAATGTAATAATTCTCATAATGGCTCATTTTGAACCACTAATTGTACAACTTTTAGAAAGCACCTGGGATATTGTAGTTTTTAGTCATGTTTTGTTAATATTAATAAAACCATACATGCCTAAACTACAATATCCACCAGTGCTTTCTAAAAGTGACCGTTTTTATTCTCATCTTCCAGGTCCACTCTGGACGCAGGGTCAAAGGATGGTCAATGGCTTCAGATCACAGTACTGCCGTGGTGATCTGCCACCCCACATGACTGCAGGTTACCAGAGCTTTGAAAGAGAAACCTTTTACAGAGGTACAGGTTTTATTTTTTTCTCAAATCATCATGATCTAATATTAATGTAATATTGTGCTAAAAGGCTGATTGTGTTTTTTAGGTTCTAACAATTCAGCTGCTTCCCCGTACTGGCCAGTGAACAACTTAGTCATGAAGCAGAAACATCGAAATCCATTTAGTCGAGAGAGACCACATCCTTACAGATATTAAATCATCGAGAAGACATCTCATTGTGTATGGCCACAATACCCGACACTGTAGCAAAATCTTTTCCTTAAAAAAAAAAAAAACTCTCAATTTGTTGTACTTTTGCCTTTGTAGATTTTTAATAAACTTCACATATTCTTGTTTGGTCAACAGATAAAAAATCTGCAACAAGAATACTTGCAGAGTACAGTATATGCTGACCTCAAAAATAACCAAACAATGTTTATAAATTCAGAGATTGTTTGTCCCAGCCATTTGCTTATCCATGCCTATAATCTATATTTTAAAAAAAACATTTATTTTGATGCATTTTGATTTGTTTTATCACTCTGAAGCTAATGGGAAATGAAACCGGAAATGCTTTATTGACTTTAATAACATTAGGAAATGCTGTTTAGCCTTTTTGTGTATGGTTATTTATTTATGTTTTTTTAACCCTTTAGAGGAAATTACTCAAACTTTTGCATGATGGTAATCACCAACCTACAAATGTGACTGAATTGCGAATTAAAATTCATCTTTAAAAATAAGCAAAAGGTATGAAATTACTTCAAAAAGCATGGTGGCCTTTAATTATTCTCAAGAAAAACAGGTAAGACATTTTTGTTTTGTACACTGTAAAATACTATTGAAATGATTCTAAACACAATTATCTTTGGAGTTCTCATTTTAAAACATTTTAACACCTGATCTATTTGTGTGTCTAAGAAAAAAAATGGATATCTGATCTTGGTGAAATCATGGAGGATCTCAAATGTGACGAGTTCAGGAAGCTAAAGCAATTAATGAACAACATCGTTGGACGAGACTTAAAGTGAACAACAGTTGTGGATTGGCGAGTTTGGTTGTTGAGACATGGGATTTTAAGGAATGAAAGCTGTTCATGAAGAAGCTGCCTTGCAATGATGAATTTGTGACAGATCGACAATGTGACGCTGTTTGGCCTTGAGGGTTAGATGTCTTTTGCAGACCTTGCAATAAACCTCAGCATAAAAGCACTTTACATGAACTTCAGATTGGTATTGTATGTGACTGGTGATATTAATATATGGCTGTTGTTTGATTACTTCACTTGTAAATTCTATAGGTGGATTTGTAAATTGATTGTATGAATGTTCAGGTTGTTTAAATGTAGCCAACATTTATTTAGCAGATACTTCAATACTTACAAAAATGAGAAATGCCAAAGCCAGTGACATGAGAAGTGTTTTTTAATATTAATATTATGCTGTAATTGACAACGAATTGTTTCTGCCTTTTTGTATGAGAATTATGTGCAAAGATTTCACAAAGTTTAGAAATAAAAATGTTAATTATGCTTGAATGAACAGACAATAAGTAAACAATAGGGTTAAAAAAGGCATTCAAAAGTTCTTTATTTCACATTTTGGTTAGGTCTGTTGACTATACAGTCTTTACACTTTCTTTTTACACATATTTGTACCGAGTTTACCTTTTGTGTAATTTCTCTACTTTTTTATCATCATGGCGCCACTATTCTAAAATATTTGGAAATCAATATATTACTTTTTTTTTTAAATAACAAAACGTAAGTATACTGTTCATAAGTACAGTATTAGTCTGTCTGTGAGTTAGTTCATGTTTCTATAAAGTGTAGCCTACTTTACGTTTGCTATGGTGGTTCAGAATTTGGGGCAAATTATAATACAGGGAACAAAGTAATTATTGCAATGCAATGAAAAGGTAGTTTGATTTTTGACATTCTCTTGAAATACATTTACATCGATAGTCTGGCGTTATAATTTATTTGCTTTTGGTATAACTTGTGGGTAAAAGTCAGTTACCTTACCTGTGGGCTAGCAGTTACCTTTTGAAAACGGTCTCAACTGATAAATAACACTAAGCCTAACTTGGAAATGAGACACGACGTCCAAAATTCTGAACCACCCCTTTAAGTTCGGAATTAAAAGGATAAGGTTAGATCTCTTGTCTTAAGGTTAAAGACAAGAGATCACTTTAATTAGACCGACCAAAGGAAGTCGAAAAAGCTAATTAGCATGTGTTGCCGATATTAACCGCAAGGGGCGCAATATCTTACTTCGCGGCCTGACAGTTACGAGTAACTAACGACAGGACACTCAATTTAACCTCGCTCATCTTTTAAGGAATTCTTGGTTTAACAGGTATGTTGGTGATTTATGGTGTTTGATACACGTAATCCATGGTTACCGTTTCAAACCAAACGTGTATCGAATTGTCATTTGTTATTACAAAGTTTGTGTGTGTTTTGCTTTTCAATTAACGGTATGATTTCAATGTGAGGCAGGTAACGGCACGATGAGGCCCGTGGCTCAACTGCTTCACAACAAGTTTGTTGTGGTGTTAGGAGACTCAAGTGAGTATTGACGGAGATTAATATTGTGATATTGACCTTCGTGATTTTCCTCTCTAAACTACACTTGATTTTTTTTTTTTTAAATAAGGATGACTTAATTTTCTCTCCAGTTCAGCGCTCTGTCTACAAGGATTTAGTCCTAATCCTACAGAGAGACGCATATTTAAGTTTGTCCCAGTTAAAAAACAAGGTCAGTATCTGAATGCATGTTTCATTATTGTCTACTTTTAATCATAAAATGTACACGCTCAAACAATGATTTTTTTTTTAATTTATCTTAATTATTTTGTTGTAAAATCCATATTATGGGACTATATTTGGTAGCCAATATGGCAGCTTGTTTTTAGCTGGTGAAAACCTCTTTTACTGTCTATGGTTTAAACTGGTGGGCCAAATTAACTTATACCAGCTACAGTTCCAGGTGACCATATCACTTTAAGGTTGTCAAGCTTGTTTTTGGGACATAGTAACTTGTTTACCATCCAATAACTGACTATAAACCAGGTAACATGTCCAGAAGCTCTTATGGCTTAATAACAAATACAGTTTTGGTCATTTTAATTTCATGTAATCAATAAATTGGAGCAAATGAAGCTGCTGTGTATGTGAAGAATAGAAGTATTGTCTTTTATAGGGTTAACTGGTTAAGCAATGTCTGATGATGCATCTATCTTATCCATATATCCTAGGGTGAGTTTTCGTTCGAACAGGATTGCCTAGTGGAAGGTGGTCGTTTGGGCCAGATGAACAACGGCATTTTGTATAGAGAAGTGAGACAGTACCGCACCGATCACCACTTGATCCGCTTCTATTTTGTGACTCAAGTTTTCTCGAGCTATATGGAGAGCATCCTAGCTGACTTTGAACAGGGCATAAAACCAGACCTGGTTATCATCAACTCTTGTGTATGGGACATATCCAGGTAGGAGTGCTCATCATTACATCTTGTTACTTTAACATTTCATAATTATTTTAAACTAACATGATTTTTGTTTTACTACACTGCACAGGTACAGCCGTGAATGGGCCTCAGAGTACAAAGAAAACCTCAACAAGTTCTTCATGAAGCTAAAGATCCTTTTGCCAAAAGAAAGCCTGGTTGTGTGGAACATGACTATGCCCCTGGGAGAGAAGATTTTGGGAGGTTTCCTGGTCCCAGAGGTGGGTTACAAAAAAAAAATAATGGTAGGGGATAAACCATCATAAACAGTGGTAATGAGTCAATAATCCTTTTTTTTTTTTTTATCTTGTCCACAAACTCAGATTGAACATATGGGTCCTTCATTAAGATTTGATGTGATTGAAGCCAATTACTTTGGAGCCACTCTTGCCAACAGCTTCGGCTTTGATGTGCTAGACTTGCACTTCCAGTTTCGCTTCAGCCTGCAACACCGGATGAAAGACGGTGTACACTGGAATGCCGTCGCCCACAGAAAGATCACTTGCCTACTCCTGGAGCATGTGGCACAGGCGTGGGGTGTGGAACTGCCAAAACTGGGTGAGAAATGCAGATTGAGTTACTGCAATTGTTTATCTGGAGGTTTTAAGTCGCAAAATAAGTTTATATAATTTTGAAAGTGAAATATATTGATCCATACCAACTAAACAGTTCAAATAATCACATTTTTAGTTAATGGCTTACTTAAGGATGCATGGAACATTTAGTCACCCATTTATGCTTGTTCTTTTTTGCAGACCAGATTAATGCAGATAATCGCCCACCATTACCTGAGAACCTTAGCTGGCAAACGGCTACTTCACGTGCTCCTGCTCGCCATCCAGGTACATTATCAACCAAAAGATTGGGCTCTGTAAATTTGTATTAGTTTTATTTAGCAAATATTGATCATATTTACGTAAATAATTACATCCTTCCAATAATGTCATAATTGTGGACAACCACAAAATATTGGTTTGGTTACCAACATACTATCCATAGTTTCTCCAACATTTGTCTGAACAGGATGGTTCCATTTTGCTTATTAGCTGTGGAGTTAAAAAAAAAAAAAAAATTATTATCTTCCATTTGAACTCCTTAGTCCCTTCAGATATTGGAGCTGGTCACAAGATGTGCCTCTCCACAAGCTTCCTTCTCTAGTCTCAAGTCTCGAGAAATTGTTCTGTTAATTTCGGCCTCCCATTTCTCCTTTAAAAAAAGTGTTATTTGAATTCTTAGATGAAAATAACATGTATCCTTTAGAAATGGTATTTTTGGATCCTGTTCCAGTTTATATTTCTAAATCATTTTATTAGTGATGGTTTTTAACATTATAATTCTTTGTGTTGTGAGAAAATATCTCGGTTATGAACATCTAAATGTTAAGACCTTGGGATTGTGGATTCATTTCTTATGAATTCAATTAAAATGATTTAAGTGCATCATTGTGGAATGTTTGATGCAGATGGCCAAGCACTTTACAGCACATGACTGGATACATTCCTGTCACTGGATATTTGGATTTATTCACGCACGTTAAAATTATTTATTAAAAGCTTCTTTCTTTGCACATTGTTATGACTAACATGTTGGCTAATATGTTATTGAAACATTCACAATATTACTGTTTTTAGTCTATTTTGAGCTAATAAATGCAATGTTGATGCAGCCAACCCCAAACATTTGAATGATAGTATAAGTTCTCACAGAGGTCTCAAAGTAATTCAAAACATTCTTATTTTAACAGATCCGTATAGGAACCAGAGGGGCTTTAATCCACCTGTGATGCCTCCCATCCACTACAACAATGGTAACTCTTGAGAAAATTCACTCAACCAATGTAATAATTCTCTTAATGTCCCATTTTGAACCACTAATTGCACAACTTTTAGAAAGCACTGGGGATATTGTAGTTTGTTGTCATGTTTTGTTAATATTAATAAAACCATACATGCCTAAACTACAATATCCTCCAGTGCTTTCTAAAAGTGACTGTTTTTATTCTCATCTTCCAGGTCCAGTCTGGACGCAGGGTCAAAGGATGGTCAATGTCTTCAGATCACAGTACTGCCATGGTAATCTGCCACCCCACATGACTGCAGGTTACCAGAGCTTGGAAAGGACAACCATACACAGAGGTACAGGTTTTATTTTTTTTTTCTCAAATCATCATTATCTAATATTAATGTAATATTTCTAAAAAGGCTGATTTTATGTTTTTTAGGTGCTAACAATTCAGCTGCTTCCCCGTACTGGCCAGTGAACAACTTAGTCATGAGGCAGAAACACAGAAAACCAAGTACACGAGAGAGACTACATCCTTACAGATATTAAATCGTCGAGAAGACATCTCATGTGTATGGCCATAATACACAACATTGTTGTTTTTCTCCTAATTTTTGTTTTGTTTTTAGAGAGTGTACGTTCAACTATGCACTAAATTCTCCTTATTCATATCTTGTTTTAAATTAGGCTTTTTTAAAAATAAAAACAAATTTTAGTTGTTGTTTTTTACAAAAGTGTGCTATAGATTTATTTCTTCATCTGATTCAAATAATGTAAACAAGGTTTTACATTTACATATATATATTTATATTATCAGTGTTCAGTATTGTTAGACAGACTGTTTTGTCACTTAGAAACCCTTTTAGAAGGCAGAGACATTTGAATGCTTTGTATTTTAAGAGTGGGGTGTACAAGGAGAAATCTCATAGCAAAAATAGCTGACCCCTCTCAATTCTCCCACCTCTCGAAATCCTACATCAGCAGTCAGTTCTGCTCCTCTAACTTGTCTTTCTAGCCATACAAGCCTTGCATCAGGATCCTCATCTGAGAACTGTAAGAGAATCCCTGAGGGCTTCAGCACCTGTAAGCATTGCCTCACTATCTGTCCAGCCTTCGCTTGACCTTCTTTAGACCTAACTAAAGCATCAGTAGTACCCTTGTCCAATATCATGTCCAGGCTTCTGGTCCCAAAGTGTCCTCTCAACTGTGTGCAGTCAAGTTCCAGGAAATCAAGAGCAGAGGATGGGTTGCATGGTTGTACTGAAGCAGAATTAGTGTGCTTCTCCATAAGTCTCACTGCCACCGGGGAGATATCAGCACAAGTAACCTTTACAGCACACGGAGACGCTCTGTAGACACAGGGTCCTAACGCGGATGTGCCACAACCCATGTCCAGGATGTTGAATGGGCCACGGTGGGAATGAGACATGGTCCCAAGTACAGGAAGAATGAAGTCCTTAACAGAGTGAAATCCGAAGAACCATTCAAAATTCTTGAATTGGCCATTGCTTCCTTTTTCTGTGTAGAATCTGTCCCATGTTGCTTTTTTGTCCATGTTTTCAATCAACTCATCTGTGAACACCAGTTATACATAATTAGTGTATAGAATAGAAATGCATAATTTTTACCCTTTAACTTACGAGTATTTTTAAAGATGATGTAAGCGAATAAATGAAACTACTACATCATGGCAAATATGACTGAAACAGGAATCAGACCACGGGGCCCTTAATTTGTGGCAGATCTGTTTACTTGTTTGGAAATGTAATTAAGGTTGCTATTCCGATTTGTGCAGACGGATGTGGACGTTAAATACAAATATTTTCTAAACGTGCAATTACACGGAAATCCATGTTCTCAAAAGAGTCAATCCAAATTGAGTCTCTAGACCACTCTTGACAAATAAAATACACGTACTTGTCAAACTAGTATGGTGCCATCTGTGAGCCCCCGCCAGCTTTTGAAGGGTGCTTAGCGACACTGCAAGTCTTTTAAATGACATCATTTTAAATACCCAGCTTAGGTACAGGCATTCAATATAAACCAAAACACCGGCAGCATGTGTGATTTTTGTGACTGACTGAACTGAATGACACGACCCGGAAGTGTACATGAGAGAGGGGGCGGTGGAAGAAGAACTCAATCAAGATGGCGGATGAGCACCAAGAATCATCACAGGTAGAGATGGAGGGTAAGTGCAAATATAACATTTCCTCGCGCAGTTTTAAACAGTGTCACGCGAAAATAAAACATCTGCACGATGGAGCTTGCATTAGGGCAAAGAATATGTTTTGACTGTTGCAGGAGGAGGAATGCAGAGCAGGAGCATTAGCTGCACAAAGAGTAAACTCTGGGTTAATTTAACAACAAAAACAGCCTTCCTAAAAAAATTTTTTTTGCACCGTGTCAAATTTTCGTTTGGGAAATATTTTATTTTACGCTTTTATTTTAAACTAAAAATTGAATAGTAGCCCTATTTGCCAATCAGCTGTATACTGTAATATTCACTCATATTCACTCAGTGGTATTTGTGTTGTTGGGGTATGGTATTGGTAACGGTTACTGACGACTTTTCACATGTCGGATCGTGTAATGACATGAAAATCAGCGAGGTGAAAGATCTGAACACCAGCTTTAGCAACTGTCAACTGGGTCAGGTCCAGTTCTTGTGTGGCAGATCATGAATTTTATCTTTTTTGCAGGAGTCAACTGCCTCGCACATGACGAAGCCATAATGGCACAACAGGACCGCATTCAACAAGAGGTGAGGGATCAGAGTAAAGACTAAATGTCTCATTTAAAAGAAGCCTTGTAATGGTAATTGTTGTCAAAATATCCTTTTTTTTATTATGAAGAGTTGTTCTCAAGATGTAGTCACTCTCTTCTCAACACCCTCCTTTTCCTTTTCTTTTACTTTATTTTGTTATTAATATTATACAGTAAAGAGATTGGCTGTCACACTCCAAAATTAAAATTAAAATCCCCTGGCTGAAAGTGGTCTATACAATATGTATGCTGAAGTCTTATGAACCTGTACCATGGCCACAGCCAGCTAGCGGATAGTGAGGAGATGTTTGAAACATTTAAAAAAAAATCCTATCGTTTCTCTGTGATATTGGTATAGTTTTGGTCTGGACTGCGTTATTCTCTTTAAGGTAAAAAAATAAAAAAACTTTATCATTATATTTATCATTCTTTGGTGTGAACTGCCCTTTAGACTTCTTGCATAAAAAATTGCTTTTGTAGAGATTGACAACATCTTTCCCTATTCACATTCATTGTGTGGAAAAGAGTAGAGCTGCTCTGTATGCCACTAAAGAAAGATTGTGTGTGTTTTGTTTTAATAGATAGCCACCACTAACCCTTTAGTGTCGGATATACAAGATCTCTCTGTGCTTAAGGGTGAATATGCTGCAGAGGACACCATTTACCAGCTCAAGATACAGGTCACTACAGTTTCATGAGCTTACTTGGCAAGTTCCCTGAAACCTTTTGTATAAATGTTTCTCTTACATGCGTCTTGTTCGTAGGACCTTCACAAAAAGTATGCGCGCATTCGGAAGACACGGCCGGATGGAAATTGTTTCTACAGAGCTTTTGGATTTGCACATTTGGAGACACTACTGGAAGACAGCAAAGAGCTGCAAAGGTAGTTTTACTGTTTTACCTGGGTTGCTTAAAGCAGATATCATTGCTTTTGTTTGGAAATTATACACCAATTCAGGAGCAGCCAGCAACCTTAGTTACATGTAGTGCAATTTTGTATATTGTCTATAGGGGTGGGCGATCTTCCTAAATAACATATCACGATCTGAACCGTGATCAACTCAATTTTGAGATGTACTGTTGAGAATATCCAGACTGGAACAAGCCTATGGACGATGTATTTACATAGTTTAAAACAGTATTGCAATCAACAATCAGTTGTCAAAATAGTCATTAAACCATTAAGACCGAATGCATAGATCTAATATCCATGGATAAAATTACACACGCATCCAATTTCTTTCCCAACTGTTTATTCACTTGGGAAATAACTTACTGTCTTTATGTAAATACTCGCCAAGACATATATTTTGGTGTATATTTGACCGTTTAGACCCGTCCCTAAATCATTATGAGAACATAAAAGACTACGATCTCTACTATTCTTTTGAAAATCAAGATTGATTACAATATAAAATCGTCAGATCGCCCATCATCGCTATTGTTTTGCTTTCTGTCTTTGTTTTAGCAGTGGATAACCAGTTTATTGAATGACTATTTAACAATCTTATTTTCGCCACTATAGGTTCAAAGCTGTGGCAGCCAAGAGCAAACTGGACCTTGTAAATCAGGGCTTCACTGAGTTCACTATTGAGGACTTTCACAACACTGTGAGTTGGAAAATGAATCATTTAAAAACTATGCTGCCACCTTACATTCAAAACTCAAGGCTTAAATCCTGTAATTTTACTTGAATCAAGCTTACTGTAGGAAGTGGATGCTCACTGTGTGTGGTTTCTCTCCTTTGTCAGTTCATGGACTTGATTGAGCTGTGTGAAAAGCAGCAATCACTTGGAGAGCTGCTTAACTCCTTCAATGACCAGAGCGTGTCTGACTACATAGTGGTTTACCTGAGGCTTCTCACCTCTGGGTACCTGCAGCGGGAGCACGTGTTCTTTCAGCACTTCATAGAGGGCGGTCGCTCTGTCAAAGAGTTTTGCCAGCAGGTGAAAAGATTATTACTTGTGAGCTAGTTTGGTTTTGACATCTTAACTATAATGTGCTTTTCGATGGAACTTCTATACCGATGAGCCAAAACATCATGGCCTGTGCTGACATAATATGCTGTTGGTCCTCTAAGTACTTCCAAAACAGCACCGACTAGCTGAGGCATAGACTCGTGAGACGCATGAGATTGTCCTGTGATGTCTGGCACCAAGACATTTTCAGCAGATACTTCAAGTCCTGTAGGTTGTGAGGTGTGGATCGAACTTGTTGATCCAGCACATCCCACACAGATCTGGGGAATCTGCTCTCGTACGTGGATTATGCAGTTATCTTGATTTTACTGTAGACGTGATCCATCCATCCCGGAGTTTCTGTCATAGCAACAAGTCTGTAAACTCAAACCTGTTTGTGAAGCTGGCTTATGTCATGTAAACAGGATTAGATTGCATATTTTTAAGTGCTGTCAAACTTTAATTAATGCTATCACAACAAATTCACAGGTAAAATTAAATGAATTGCTAATTACAAGATTACAATAAAAATGTGAAGCCTGTACAAATACTAGAAATCGTGAAATAATTGGGAATCATTTAGTAAACAAACAGTACACATTTTACTTGTCGCTTTGGTTGCTTGGCCATTTCCTTATGAAGGTCCGGACGTTTTTCTGTCAGGTGTGTGATGTTCTTTTTTTTAATATGATGTCATTACGTTTTTTGTCTTGCCGCCAGCCAATCGCTGCATTTCTGATCATGGTTTTGAGTATCGATATAGCAGTCCTTTCCAATGAACGCGCTGTAATTTCAGACAACTTAATCCAGATATTTTAATCAAATAAACATTTGTTTGAAGAACCAAATTAGCCAGAGATCGGTTATCACGATTAGAAGATCTGGCATCTGTCAAATCATCTCTGATTTAGTAAGCGAGGTACAAAGATAGACCCCAGGGCAACACCTTGAACTCCCCAAAGTCCAGGTCCAATGCTCGTGTGCCTATTGTTGGTGCTTTTGATGGAAGACAGGGCTCATCTTAGGCACTCTTTATTGGTTGGTGGCTACGCAGTCCACAATCCAGCAAAGTGCGATACACCATGTTGTCACATTCCTTCCATCACCATCATTCTGTATGATAGACTTTATTGCTTTGATTTATGGCGTCCAACATCCTGTCACCAGTTTTTGGTTTGTCACTCCTCGGTTCACTGTTGGTAAATTCTCTCCACTGCTGACCGGGAACAAACCACAAGCCTTGCTGTTTCAGAGATAGTCTGATCCAGTTGCCTTGCCATAACAATTCGGCCCATTTCAAAGTCGCTAAGATCTTTATTTTTGACCATTTCTTCAACACGATAACGAGAATCGATTGTTTGCTTACCATCTAACCCACCCAGACCTTAAAATGTGGCATTGACATGATCAATATTCACTTCAGCTGTGACTGGTCATAGTGTTTTGGCTTATCAGTGTATATTATTTGAATTAAAGGTATGATTTAAAATATTTCATAAGAGATAGATTTTGGTTTGTAACTGACCTTCAGATTTTATTTCTACGTGTGAATGTAACACTAGGATGTGGTGATTTGAGGTGTTGTTTACATGGGAGTATAGGTGTCTATACCTAAAAACAGCCCTGTTGTGCTATGTTAATCAGGAGTCAAAGCATTATTGATTATACTTGGCCTAATAGTCAATGTTTTTATTTTTTTAGGAGGTGGAACCCATGTCGAAAGAAAGCGACCACATCCATATCATAGCCTTAGCACAGGCACTGAACGTGCCCATATTAGTGGAATACATGGACAGAGGAGAGGGTGGAACGGTGAACAATCATGTCTTCCCTGAAGGAAGTGAGCCACGGATCTTTCTGCTCTACCGCCCAGGCCATTATGACATCCTGTATAAGTGATGCTCTATGTATTCTGTGGTTCCATTGTCAAGAAACTATCCCAGTTTTACAGCCAAGTTGAGTCATACATATGCAAGACTTTGCTATGATTAAATCACAATAAAGTTTTCACTCCAGTTCTCATTACATTACATAATGTATGATTTTTTTTTTTTTTTTTTTTTTTTTCAGTACAGACAAAACTTGATCTCAGAAAAACTGACACTGCACCAAGTGGCAGCATTAGGGTTGTACAGTAGTTTGTGGTTGTAAATGTTGTCAACTTGCTTTTAGTGTTTTTCCTTTGTTACACTGCCTTTCATGAGTTTTATTAAAGGGACTTGCACCTCGCATGACTAAAGTGAATTTGTTTTTGTAGAAATCAATTGTGAATGTGGCAGGAATCAGATGTGGATTTAAGCCAGTAACAATTTGTTTTATTTCACAGACAGCACCGTGATTTAAGTGCTCATTTTACATTCTATGTAGGTAGGGTTTCAATTACACTTAGAATCATGTACAACTCAAAAGACATGTCCAATCTCAAGCAAGAGGCATCGGTCACTTTCCTCATTGCTTTTTTCTGTTGGAGTCAGTAGAGTTGGACAAAATCCATCCGGCCGGACCAAGGACAGCAATGGAGATAAAGGCCATCACAAATACACTCTCCTAAATGTGTAGGGAGGAAAAGGATAAGCTTGAGTACACACCAATATTTGCAAAAAGATGCAAACATGAGAAACCATAGATCCACACATGCATTTAAGTGATGTCCAACATGTAAACAAACTACTAAACCAAGAACTCAAAATTATTCTTCCAAAGTATGCCGTTATTCTGATCTGATATGAAACAATTATTAGCTATCATCACTGTTTTAGTTGAGATTTAATAGCAATGACTTCAAACTCCTTGAGGTATTTGACATAACATTGAACTTTTATATGCTGTGAATCTTAAGTCATAATGTTTTTAAATAAATCGTTTGTTTAACCTGTAATGTCTTTACAATGTAGTGATGCAGCTAGAGCTAGACAGACTAAGCTATTAAATAAAATAAAAAAAAGCCCCATTCTGTGCAATTTCTAAGATAAATTCAATTAATAGTAGTTAAACATTAAATTGTAAAGTAGTTTTGTAATTGTTGAAAGAATTCCAGCAGGTGCAGTTCACTAAAACAATAAGACTTAATGTAGCATTTTCGTTGTGAAAGTCTATTCTGATTGGTTGATAACACTTCACAGCGTTTGGGAGCTCCATTTAAAAAGTAAGACCATTTCAGTAATTAAATGCACAACAGTCTATGTGCACATGTTTAAATTCTAAATTAGTTGAATCATAGCGGCAACAATTCTAGACATCACTTCAACATGCTTAAAATGTTTTTGAACAAAAACGCAATGAGCGAAAAGAAATTAAGGTTTTTGATGAAAACATTCCAGGATTTTTCTCCATATAAAATAGACTTCATTGGGAACCAAACGGTTCAAAGTCCAAATAAGAGTTTCAGTGCAGCTTCAAAGGGCTTTAAACGACACCAGACGATGAATAAGGGTCTTAACTAGGACCCTTCGAGTCATGACTCAAAAAAGATGTTCATTTTGATGAACCAGTTCAAACAAAAGTCACGAACGTGCGTCACAGAACAGAGCAAGGCGAGCATTTGTGCTTATAAAACGTAAACTTTTTTATTTATTTTTTAAATGACTGATCGTGTCGCTAGATAAGACCCTTATTCATCGCCGGGAATCGTTTAAAGCCCTTTGAACAGTTTGCAGTTTGTACTGAAACTGTCTTTTGGACCTTGAACTGTTTGGTTCCCATTGGAGTCCATTATATGGAGAAAATCCTGGAATGTTTTCATCAAAAACCTTAATTTCTTTTTGACTGTAGAAATAATTACATCATGGACATCTTGGATGACATTGGGGTGAGTAAATTATCAGCAAAAGTTTTTTTCTAAAGTGTACTACTCCTTTAAGTGTGCTTAGAACAGTTTTTTTGTTTTTTTTTACACAAAGAAGAAACAGCAGCACTACATTGAGTAGGTTTAGAACAGTCGATCAAGTGAAAATTATGTAATGACGTAAGACAGTTGAATAGGTTTTATAAAACTAAACTTGTTCGGAAAAAAACAACAACAACTTCAGATTACGGTTTGCATTGCCGTTGAACTTACCACTACGCCGACCTTGCCTTTTGCAGCTTTCGAGGCAATGTAGAAACGCTGGGTAAAGTCATGCTGTCTGGGTGTAGATCTCATGCTTCTGAGTGCTCTTACAAAGCCAAACATGTTGTCCAGTGTAAACCAGCATTGACTAGTTGAGAATAGAAAAACAATGCTCGCTCCTGAATTATACATGTACGTTCCCGCCAAGTAGTTTTAATAGGCTCGTGTTCTCACTTCCATCCAATCAACCCTCGTTAATTATTAGTTGCAATCAACCTATTAAATCACATCTCAAACATTAGAATGATTATTATATATTCAAAAATGACAATTTTTAGGTTAGGCTACGTCATACCCGGCGCTATGGGCGGGCCTTAGGTGGCCGGGCCCGCCTACCGAGCGCCTGTGCCCCCCTCTCCATGCAATTTGCAATTAATAAATTTTAAAAAGAAATTTATTTTAAAAATAAAAATAATGTATTGAATAACTCATGCGGAGATTCCACTCCCAAAAACGTCGACTTCAGCTGTATTCAGAACATGAGTGGGCCAGTTATTTTTATTACTCTTCTTAAGTTGCACCAGCCCTGACACAATGCTAAATCATAAAACAGATATGTACAATAACATTACGATATCCTTTAATCGATTTAAATAGTTATCGATTTAGGTTTATGTGGTCGTTCAATTACGCCTTTATATATGTATTAAACGTGAATGTAAATAATGGTCCAGGGGTAGAACTTTTGCCAAGCGTGCCAGAGATTCTGGGTTCTAATCCGTTCTAATAACATTTTTTTTTCCATCAAAACTGATTATGTTTATCAGTGGTTGTATATCAGGCACAGACAAAACATCTTCAGAACATTTTGTGTTTTAATTTCACCGTAATGAATAGAGTCTCTCCACAACGGATTGCGCGTCCGAGTGAAGACTGTGCGCAAGCCAGAAAAAAAAAAAAAAAACGCATTAGCCTATCCGCGCCAGCGGCAACGAGCATTAATTTGAACAGTTGATTTTAAAAACACATTTCAGCGCTAGATCGTCTCTTATTTAAAAAACGAACGAAACGAATGCTCTGCTAGTTAACTGAAGATGTTTTGTTTATTTGTATTGGTACATTCCTGCCGGAATGTTTCAAAAGTGGTGGGTACAATATCGACGGTGGGGACATATCCCACCCGCAAATTACGCCTGGTACTTGAAATCGGTGTAATAGTTGGTTTTTGTCCTATAGAAAAATTTATTGGATGTCATAATTAGGCCCCCCCTACAATATGCCCGTCCATTGGTTTGTTTCTGCAGCCGGCTCTGCTCATGGCCCTCTATCAGAATCCAGAGTTTTGGGAAGATTGGAGAAACTTAATTTTTCGCCCAAAAAAAAAAAACGTAAGGGGTACCACTGTCGTGTTTTTTTCGGGCCGAATTTTTGAGTTTCGATATCTCAGCTCTGGAAGGGGCTAGAGCCTCCATTTTTGCACTCAGGTCTAAGTCTCATGGCCCTCTATCAGAATCCAGAGTTTTGGGAAGATTGGAGAAACTTAATTTTTCGCCCAAAAAAAAAAAACCGTAAGGGGTACCACTGTCGGTTTTTTTTTTTCGGGCCGAATTTTTGAGTTTCGATATCTCAGCTCTGGAAGGGGCTAGAGCCTCCATTTTTGCACTCAGGTCTAAGTCTCATGGCCCTCTATCAGAATCCAGAGTTTTGGGAAGATTGGAGAAACTTAATTTTTCGCCCAAAAAAAAAAAAGGTAAGGGGTACCACTGTCGTTTTTTTTTCGGGCCGAATTTTTGAGTTTCGATATCTCAGCTCTGGAAGGGGCTAGAGCCTCCATTTTTGCACTCAGGTCTAAGTCTCATGGTCCTCTATCAGAATCCAGAGTTTTGGGAAGATTGGAGAAACTTAATTTTTCACCCAAAAAAAAAAACGTAAGGGGTACCACTGTTGTGTTTTTTTCGGGCCGAATTTTTGAGTTTCGATATCTCAGCTCTGGAAGGGGCTAGAGCCTCCATTTTTGCACTCAGGTCTAAGTCTCATGGCCCTCTATCAGAATCCAGAGTTTTGGGAAGATTGGAGAAACGTAATTTTTCGCCCAAAAAAAAAAACGTAAGGGGTACCACTGTCGTTTTTTTTTCGGGCCGAATTTTTGAGTTTCGATATCTCAGCTCTGGAAGGGGCTAGAGCCTCCATTTTTGCACTCAGGTCTAAGTCTCATGGCCCTCTATCAGAATCCAGAGTTTTGGGAAGATTGGAGAAACTTAATTTTTCGCCCAAAAAAAAAAAACGTAAGGGGTACCACTGTCGTTTTTTTTTCGGGCCGAATTTTTGAGTTTCGATATCTCAGCTCTGGAAGGGGCTAGAGCCTCCATTTTTGCACTCAGGTCTAAGTCTCATGGCCCTCTATCAGAATCCAGAGTTTTGGGAAAATTGGAGAAACTTAATTGGAGAAACTTTTTCGGCAAAAAAAAAAAAAAAACGTAAGGGGTACCACTGTCGTTTTTTTTTTCGGGCCGAATTTTTGAGTTTCGATATCTCAGCTCTGGAAGGGGCTAGAGCCTCCATTTTTGCACTCAGGTCTAAGTCTCATGGCCCTCTATCAGAATCCAGAGTTTTGGGAAGATTGGAGAAACTTAATTTTTCGCCCAAAAAAAAAAACGTAAGGGGTACCACTGTTGTTTTTTTTTCGGGCCGAATTTTTGAGTTTCGATATCTCAGCTCTGGAAGGGGCTAGAGCCTCCATTTTTGCACTCAGGTCTAAGTCTCATGGCCCTCTATCAGAATCCAGAGTTTTGGGAAAATTGGAGAAACTTAATTTTTCGCCAAAAAAAAACAAAAAAACATAAGGGGTACCACTGTCGTTTTTTTTTCGGGCCGAATTTTTGAGTTTCGATATCTCAGCTCTGGAAGGGGCTAGAGCCTCCATTTTTGCACTCAGGCCTAAGTCTCATGGCCCTCTATCAGAATCCAGAGTTTTGGGAAGATTGGAGAAACTTAATTTTTCGCCCCAAAAAAAAAAACGTAAGGGGTGCCACTGTCGTTTTTTTTTTCGGGCCGAATTTTTGAGTTTCGATATCTCAGCTCTGGAAGGGGCTAGAGCCTCCATTTTTGCACTCAGGTCTAAGTCTCATGGCCCTCTATCAGAATCTAGAGTTTTGGGAAGATTGGAGAAACGTAATTTTTCGCCCAAAAAAAAACAAAACGTAAGGGGTACCACTGTCGTTTTTTTTTCGGGCCGAATTTTTGAGTTTCGATATCTCAGCTCTGGATGGGGCTAGAGCCTCCATTTTTGCACTCAGGTCTAAGTCTCATGGTCCTCTATCAGAATCCAGAGTTTTGGGAAAATTGGAGAAACTTAATTTTTCGCCAAAAAAAAACAAAAAAACATAAGGGGTACCACTGTCGTTTTTTTTTCGGGCCGAATTTTTGAGTTTCGATATCTCAGCTCTGGAAGGGGCTAGAGCCTCCATTTTTGCACTCAGGCCTAAGTCTCATGGCCCTCTATCAGAATCCAGAGTTTTGGGAAGATTGGAGAAACTTAATTTTTCGCCCCAAAAAAAAAAAACGTAAGGGGTGCCACTGTCGTTTTTTTTTTCGGGCCGAATTTTTGAGTTTCGATATCTCAGCTCTGGAAGGGGCTAGAGCCTCCATTTTTGCACTCAGGTCTAAGTCTCATGGCCCTCTATCAGAATCTAGAGTTTTGGGAAGATTGGAGAAACGTAATTTTTCGCCCAAAAAAAAAAAAACGTAAGGGGTACCACTGTCGTTTTTTTTTCGGGCCGAATTTTTGAGTTTTGATATCTCAGCTCTGGATGGGGCTAGAGCCTCCATTTTTGCACTCAGGTCTAAGTCTCATGGTCCTCTATCAGAATCCAGAGTTTTGGGAAGATTGGAGAAACTTAATTTTTCGCCCAAAAAAAAAAACGTAAGGGGTGCCACTGTCGTTTTTTTTTTCGGGCCGAATTTTTGAGTTTCGATATCTCAGCTCTGGAAGGGGCTAGAGCCTCCATTTTTGCACTCAGGTCTAAGTCTCATGGCCCTCTATCAGAATCTAGAGTTTTGGGAAGATTGGAGAAACGTAATTTTTCGCCCAAAAAAAAAAAAACGTAAGGGGTACCACTGTCGTTTTTTTTTCGGGCCGAATTTTTGAGTTTCGATATCTCAGCTCTGGATGGGGCTAGAGCCTCCATTTTTGCACTCAGGTCTAAGTCTCATGGTCCTCTATCAGAATCCAGAGTTTTGGGAAAATTGGAGAAACTTAATTTTTCGCCAAAAAAAAACAAAAAAACATAAGGGGTACCACTGTCGTTTTTTTTTCGGGCCGAATTTTTGAGTTTCGATATCTCAGCTCTGGAAGGGGCTAGAGCCTCCATTTTTGCACTCAGGCCTAAGTCTCATGGCCCTCTATCAGAATCCAGAGTTTTGGGAAGATTGGAGAAACTTAATTTTTCGCCCCAAAAAAAAAAAAACGTAAGGGGTGCCACTGTCGTTTTTTTTTTCGGGCCGAATTTTTGAGTTTCGATATCTCAGCTCTGGAAGGGGCTAGAGCCTCCATTTTTGCACTCAGGTCTAAGTCTCATGGCCCTCTATCAGAATCTAGAGTTTTGGGAAGATTGGAGAAACGTAATTTTTCGCCCAAAAAAAAAAAAACGTAAGGGGTACCACTGTCGTTTTTTTTTCGGGCCGAATTTTTGAGTTTCGATATCTCAGCTCTGGATGGGGCTAGAGCCTCCATTTTTGCACTCAGGTCTAAGTCTCATGGTCCTCTATCAGAATCCAGAGTTTTGGGAAGATTGGAGAAACTTAATTTTTCGCCCAAAAAAAAAAAACGTAAGGGGTACCACTGTCGGTTTTTTTTCGGGCCGAATTTTTGAGTTTCGATATCTCAGCTCTGGATGGGGCTAGAGCCTCCATTTTTGCACTCAGGTCTAAGTCTCATGGTCCTCTATCAGAATCCAGAGTTTTGGGAAAATTGGAGAAACTTAATTTTTCGCCAAAAAAAAAAAAAAAACATAAGGGGTACCACTGTCGTTTTTTTTTCGGGCCGAATTTTTGAGTTTCGATATCTCAGCTCTGGAAGGGGCTAGAGCCTCCATTTTTGCACTCAGGCCTAAGTCTCATGGCCCTCTATCAGAATCCAGAGTTTTGGGAAGATTGGAGAAACTTAATTTTTCGCCCCAAAAAAAAAAACGTAAGGGGTGCCACTGTCGTTTTTTTTTTCGGGCCGAATTTTTGAGTTTCGATATCTCAGCTCTGGAAGGGGCTAGAGCCTCCATTTTTGCACTCAGGTCTAAGTCTCATGGCCCTCTATCAGAATCTAGAGTTTTGGGAAGATTGGAGAAACGTAATTTTTCGCCCAAAAAAAAAAAAACGTAAGGGGTACCACTGTCGTTTTTTTTTCGGGCCGAATTTTTGAGTTTCGATATCTCAGCTCTGGATGGGGCTAGAGCCTCCATTTTTGCACTCAGGTCTAAGTCTCATGGTCCTCTATCAGAATCCTGAGTTTTGGGAAAATTGGAGAAACTTAATTTTTCGCCAAAAAAAAAACAAAAAAACATAAGGGGTACCACTGTCGTTTTTTTTTCGGGCCGAATTTTTGAGTTTCGATATCTCAGCTCTGGAAGGGGCTAGAGCCTCCATTTTTGCACTCAGGCCTAAGTCTCATGGCCCTCTATCAGAATCCAGAGTTTTGGGAAGATTGGAGAAACTTAATTTTTCGCCCCAAAAAAAAAAAACGTAAGGGGTGCCACTGTCGTTTTTTTTTTCGGGCCGAATTTTTGAGTTTCGATATCTCAGCTCTGGAAGGGGCTAGAGCCTCCATTTTTGCACTCAGGTCTAAGTCTCATGGCCCTCTATCAGAATCTAGAGTTTTGGGAAGATTGGAGAAACGTAATTTTTCGCCCAAAAAAAAAAAAACGTAAGGGGTACCACTGTCGTTTTTTTTTCGGGCCGAATTTTTGAGTTTCGATATCTCAGCTCTGGATGGGGCTAGAGCCTCCATTTTTGCACTCAGGTCTAAGTCTCATGGTCCTCTATCAGAATCCAGAGTTTTGGGAAGATTGGAGAAACTTAATTTTTCGCCCAAAAAAAAAAACGTAAGGGGTACCACTGTCGTTTTTTTTTCGGGCCGAATTTTTGAGTTTCGATATCTCAGCTCTGGAAGGGGCTAGAGCCTCCATTTTTGCACTCAGGTCTAAGTCTCATGGCCCTCTATCAGAATCCAGAGTTTTGGGAAGATTGGAGAAACTTAATTTTTCGCCCAAAAAAAAAAAACGTAAGGGGTACCACTGTCGGTTTTTTTTCGGGCCGAATTTTTGAGTTTCGATATCTCAGCTCTGGATGGGGCTAGAGCCTCCATTTTTGCACTCAGGTCTAAGTCTCATGGTCCTCTATCAGAATCCAGAGTTTTGGGAAAATTGGAGAAACTTAATTTTTCGCCCCCCCAAAAAAAAAAACGTGAGGGGTACCACTGTCGTTTTTTTTTCGGGCCGAATTTTTGAGTTTCGATATCTCAGCTCTGGAAGGGGCTAGAGCCTCCATTTTTGCACTCAGGTCTAAGTCTCATGGTCCTCTATCAGAATCCAGAGTTTTGGGAAAATTGGAGAAACTTAATTTTTCGCCCCCCAAAAAAAAAAAACGTGAGGGGTACCACTGTCGTTTTTTTTTCGGGCCGAATTTTTGAGTTTCGATATCTCAGCTCTGGAAGGGGCTAGAGCCTCCATTTTTGCACTCAGGTCTAAGTCTCATGGCCCTCTATCAGAATCCAGAGTTTTGGGAAGATTGGAGAAACTTAATTTTTCGCAAAAAAAAAAAAAATGTAAGGGGTACCACTGTCGTTTTTTTTTCGGGCCGAATTTTTGAGTTTCGATATCTCAGCTCTGGAAGGGGCTAGAGCCTCCATTTTTGCACTCAGGTCTAAGTCTCATGGCCCTCTATCAGAATCCAGAGTTTTGGGAAGATTGGAGAAACTTAATTTTTCGCCCCAAAAAAAAAAACGTAAGGGGTACCACTGTCGTTTTTTTTTCGGGCCGAATTTTTGAGTTTCGATATCTCAGCTCTGGAAGGGGCTAGAGCCTCCATTTTTGCACTCAGGTCTAAGTCTCATGCTACGTGGTGATAATGTATTTTTAAAAACATACTCCACAGCCTCTATCTTCATGCATTATTAAAACTAATTAGCAAAATATTGACCTGGTTTTATAGAGAGGGCTTAGACTAAATCAAGATTAGGCCTTAGTTCAATTAGGGCATTAAAGTAGCTTGACATTAGTTGTCAGCTAGCCACCTAAACAAAACGCAACCCTTTCAGAATGAACTTGGTAAAACTTATTTCAAGAAAGAAAAGACATAGCCCTGACAAGATATTATTTTTTATTTGTACATGTTTAACAAGGAATCTTTTCAAAAAAAAAAAAAAAAAATTATCAATAGACCAATTATTTCCTTTCATCTCCAGCACTTGGCTGTTTACAATGTATGATACAGCAAACGAACAAGAGTTTATAGTAAATAAACTATAACGTTTATACAAAGTGAAGGAAAAATTAAAACAGCAAACATAAGCACAAAGGCACCATTTCCTTCTTGATCTGCATTTCTGAAACCAAATCATTCATTCTTTATTCCTATACAGCAACTTCCAAATCTCTCCTTATAATCTTCATTACATGCTCCTTTGTTTTGCAAAAAAAAAAAAAAAAATTGAAAGACTTTCAAGGCTGTAAATTGTCAATGAAGCAGCATTCTCCTTACTTCTAGAGAAATATCCAGTTTCTCAAAGTTAAGGAAATTTTGTAGCAATCACCTCAAAAGTTGCCATGTCAGCTTGTGAGATGATACATACGGTTAAACACAGTGCATCTCAACTAAACACTCTTATATTCAAAGGAAACATGTCTATATATAAGGGCTTTGGTAAGGCAAGGCTGGTCTTCTCAAAACATTTCTGCATGTCATTCCTCAAACCAGGCACAGCACATTTATATTCTAATGTTCACAAAGACATAAACTTTATCTTTGGTAATAATAACTATCTGAGAAAAGTGTGGCAAGTACTATAAGGCATACTGAATCTGAATTTTTTTAAGTATTAAAAGGTCACTTCTTGAAAACACTGCAATAATAGGCCACAATGTTTAATTTAAGAAAAGTTCCAGTTATGACAGAATGAAACTTCTGTGACTTAAAGACGCACTTTAGCATCAACCATGTACACGTTTTCAAGGTACATACAAAATACTTGAAAACAAACCATTTTAAACGAAACAATGTTTATGCCAAAGAGTAGAAATCCGATACATGCAGAATAAGGCTGTAAATTATTCTTAAAGCACTGTGACCTTAGAATCAAGGATTCTCTAACTTACTGACAGGGATCTACATATATAGTGTGTATGATTATTATATACACACATAAATAAATAAATAGCAGTGCATGGACACTCCCCCAGCTGTATTCAATGAGAAGTATACGCACACATGCGTTCTTTGGCGGTGTCTGAGGTTAACTGAGTAAGCGCAAACTTTACTGAACGGTTATTAGTGCAGCTGAAGTCCTAACAGACAACTTCAAGTAGTGATGTAGTGTTTTCAAATTAAACTGAACATCATTCGATGGTAATTGTGTGAAACATACTGCAGAACAAGGTCTTTTAGGTCCCATTCGATTCCTGTTATACACACACACACATAGTAATCTTAAAATAATGTCTATTATTTTAAGCACTTCTCAGTAATGCCCGTAACCCAGACCGATCCCCAGCCCCAGGCCGAGGCTCTCTCGAAGTCCCCTGAGCTGCTCCTCGCCGAGCCTGATCTTGTCATCCAGTTGCCTCTGCTCTACCAGTAGGGCCGCTTTCATCTTCACAAAGTGACTGTAGTCACGCATCTGTTCGGGGGTCAGGCAACATCCCAGCACCCTGCCGACAGCCTGCTCACGCCGGTCCACATGTTCCTTGAGCTCCTGAGCCTCTCCCATCTGCCCTAGCAGCTGCTTCTTCTTTTCCAGAAGTTGTAGCTATAACATCACAGAAAGAACAAGAGAGACAGCGAGAATGACACATGGCCATTGAATAAAAATGTTAAGCAAATCAAACAAACGGGTAGAATGGGCAGGTTTTGTTACTCAGATACAACCAATCAATGCTATATTGTATATTTTGTACTATAACAATATATAGGACTATATATCCTTTCAAACTTTTAAAGTCACCATGAAATCTAAAGTGTGACATCTCTCCACTTCTCTAATGATGCGTTTACTGAGGTGAGGGCGGGGCAACCCGTCACTCACATGACATCACAACAATAGCAAACCATAACCATCCAACAATCCAATCAATTTCCGATGGACAAAATCAAGTCCCGCCCTACATTTTTCTTAACCAAGCTGCCATTTTAGTGAGATATAAGTCACAATAAGGAAGAAAAAAGTATTGCAACTTTTGTTTCATGCCAACATTAATATACAGTCGTCAACATTTGAAGTGGTTAAAATTCAAGTATAACTTTGATGAAAGGTTTTGATCCACTTCAAATGTTGACTACTGTGTACCGCTGGGTCATAACATACTGTATCTCTCCTCACCCTCTCGTGGTGGCCAGTCTCTGGGTCAACACAGTCCAAGGCACTTTCCACACGTATCAGCCTCCCAGAAAGTGACAGCAGCAGGCTGGTCACTTTGTCTAGGTCGCCGATGAACATGCGAAACTTGTCAACCTCATTGGGCTTGCAGATAGCGAGCACCAGGCTCTCCACCTCGTCTCCCAGCTGAGTGTTGGCCCGAATATCCTCTTGCAGGCCTCTCTGTGCCTCACGCAGGACACCCAGCTTTTTACGAAGGCTCTCCATCAGCTGCTTCTGTAAATGTAAGCACTCACTATGAGAAGCAGCATACAGTATATACACACTATGGTTAAAAAGTTTGAGGTCAGTCAGTCAGAAACTAACTAAATTATACTTTTATTCAGCAAGGATGCATTAAATTGTTCGAAAGTCAAAGTCGATTTCAATTACGATTCTTTGATAAATGTAAAAGTTCAAACGAACATCATTTAAATTCATGATTTCCACAAAAAGAGCACAACTGTTTTCAACATTCATAATAAGAAATGTTTCATAAGCAGCAAAACATGATTTCTGAAGGATCATGTGACACTGAAGACTGTCACTAGAATTACAGCTGCTGAAAATTCAACTTTGACATTACAGGAGTAAATTACTTTTTAAAATACATTAAATACCTATTTTTATTTTTTTTATCAAATAAATGCCAATTTGGTGACAGTATGACGGCGATTCATTTGTTTAATTTATACATTTTTAACATGATGTAAAAACAGAGCTCTTTGTGTGGGAATTTTTATAGTGACTTTTTCCAGTTCAGGTTTTGAATAAATAAACTGATAAACATAATTTATTACAGATTTATTTATCACAGATGCACTCTGTCTTCATAGAACTGACTGATCCAAAAAAAAAAAAAAATCATCTTGAGTTATAAAAGTAACTTAAAGAGGATCAGAAAAGTGAAGTTAAGTTTCATATGTACTTCAGTAACATTTCAAATGTCCATGAACTTTGGGGCCACATCTGAAATTACACGAAATTGAAAAATTTTATGAACCTTGATGACTCTACATTTACAAAGCGTATAATAAGCGACCTATACATTTCTGAATCTTTCACCTTATAATTGAGTTCTTCCTCCTCCTCTCTCCTCTCTGAGATCTCTCGAATCTTGGCAAGAAGTTGTGCGTTGTCAACGGATGCGTCGTAACTGGTTGATCGTGACACTTGTGCTGTGGTTGTTCCCAGTCTAGAGGGTCTAGAAAAAAGGATATTTCAGCTTTTTAGATTACTTTGAAGTCCAGAGCCCCTTAAGGTTATGGTGGTGGGGAAATAATATGGAAAAATAATAAGTCAAATGCCCCCCAAGAAACTTTGCGTTCCCTCGCAAAAAGTTTGCATCATTCGCCTGAGAAATCTTGCATTTGCTCACAAATATTTGGAGGTATTTGCGAGCTTTCTCAGGGGAACGCACATTTCTTTATGAGTGAACGCAAAGTTTTTGAAAAACAAAATGTTTTTTCTCCCCCCATCTCATATTTTTTCCATCACCATGTCCCTTTAGTGGCTCTTTACTGAAGCATGCCGTGAAATCATAACTATTCATGGCATTTAAACAAATTATAAGAAAAGGAAAGTGAAAGAATTGTCGTACCTCTCTAGTGTTCCTCCACTGATTGGGTAACCCCCTCGCCAGCTCTCTCCACCTATCTCTGCATTTGCACTGTGTGGAAATAACTCTCCAATCAGCTCCTTCCTAGATATACCATAATTATCGTCCAGAATGGAGTCCACCAGGGAGCTCCTCAGTCCTCTAATGCTTCTTGCCGATGGAGCCCCTTCCTCAGGCATGTTGTCGATGTCCGTCTCCAGCACCATAACAGGCCGAGCAAAACCCTGCATCTCCACCCTGACCTCTCCTTTCCTCCTCTGAACTTCCCCTGCTCGCTCATTCTCACAGATCTCATCAATGTCTGTTTCCAGTGGCAGGTTTCCATCTTCTACGATGCTGGGACTGCGGGAGGAAACAATCAGGTTTTTGTGGACTGTTCCGGGGAAGCCTGCTTGATGGGGCTGCAAGTGGTAGTTGTTCATGGAGAAGTAGGATTCTGGATACACAGGCCCAGCTGACAAGCTGTTCTCTGGGATTTCAAGAGACCTGGTAGTGCCCTGTGGAGGGTAGTGAGTACTGGACCGGTCCCACTCAACTCGATGCTCAGGAAAGATGGGCTTCACCAGTGTGACTCTAGGCTCATCTGATGCTGCAGCAGTGTGGACAGGTATTCTAAAAGAGGACAGACAATAAAGGTCATTTACTCAAAAGTACATTAAAAATGCAATTAATTAAATAGTACTGTTCAGAAGTTTAGGTTCAGTATGATCTTTTTTGTTGTTGTTGAAAGAAATAAAGAAATTAATGCTTTTATTTGGCAAGGACCCATTAAATGGATCTAAATTGACAGGCAAGACTATAGAAAGTCTTTTTAACTTTCTATTCATCCAAAAAACTTGACAAAAATGTATCATGGTTTCCATAAAAATATTAAGCAGCACAACTGTTTACAACATTGAGAATAATAAGAAATGTTTCTTGATCAGCACATCAGCATATTCAAATGATTTCTGAAGAATCATGCGACACTGATGACTGTTACGATGTTGAAAATTCAATATTGTCAGCACAGGAATAAATTACATTTTTTTTAAAAAACGTTAAAATTGTAATAATATTTAACAACATTATGGTTTTTACTGTATTTTTGATCAAATAAATGGAGATGAACATAAGTGACTTTACCAACCCCATAAATGGTACTAATATCGTAATGAAGTAAATTACATAAAAGTAGTCTTATATTATTATTATTTACTGTTTTACTGCTTATTAATGTTCTAAAAAGCATTTAAAAACTAACAAACAATAATTTCCGCAAAAAGAAATAAAACATGGAGATGTGTTCTCTTTTATGTATTCAAAGTGTAAAAACACAAAAGTGTTTTCACTTTTTACTTGATGTTACACCACATACATTTTTTTTTATTTTCAATTTCTTGAAAAAGGTTTGTCAGAACCGTATGAAATCAACATGAATATAAAGATGTGCTTTAAACAAGAATTTTAAAAAGACTTGTTCTGCCCTGTTCTTCATCATGGATCTTATATGTTATTATATGGTACATTTTACCTTGTGCATGGTTCAGGGTGTGGCAAAGGCTGATGAAGTTCTCTCATGTCATAGTTCTGAAGGGTTAAGTCCCTCTCTTTTGGGGGCAAGGCTACAGGTTTAAAAGCCCGACGTGTAAATGCAGGGCTGGGTGGAGCCACCGAGTACTCTTGACTGCAGCAGTGATGGCTCTCTGAAACCTCCCTCGGAGGAAGACTATAGGAACGCTGGCGTGTCGTTTCAGGCACACTGGGGGGCCGGGACATGCACGTCTGTGGCCGAGGTGGAGAGGAAGAGGGAGAGGAACAGAGTGGCGGAGAGGAGAAGAGGTTGTGGTGGGATGCCCGCCTCTTGTGGAACTGCTCCCATTTTGGGGGTGGTGGACGAGGAGGCGGGGGCCCTTTTTTCTTTTTTACCTCATCGACACATACTCCATTCTCATCCAGGTCGCTAAGAGTGGACGCACGCATTCTGCTGACATTGGTGTTTGAAATCTGATTATGAAAATTTGGTGTCTCCATGCGAATATCGTTCTCTGACAAAGCACGGTTTTTAAGGGGTGAGAAAAGATGCGCCTCGATGCCGCCACTTGTAATGCTGTTGCCACCTTGACCCATGAAGTTCAGAACAACAGCACATTCTTCTGTCTTGGAGCCTATTTTACACTTTGAGTAGTCCCTGTGAAATAAGAAATGTTATGCTATAGTAAAGGTTTGTCAATAACAATATGTACAGTATACAAGTAAAGAATGCATAAAATAGGGGCAATAACAGAATATACAGGTGAAACTTGTGCAAAAGTTCATTCATTTCAGTAAATCAACTTAAAAGTTGAAACTAATATATTATATAGACTCATGCAAAGTGAGATATTTCACACCTTTTGTTATAATTTTGATAATTATGGCTTAAATTTTGTGAAAATGCTTTCATACCTCTCTGTCAGGCTGTAGTTTCTGTTTAGTTTTTTTGTTTGTTCCTGTCCCCGCACAGGATGGGCCTGTAAAATACATTTGCCATGCATTTAAAATGTATAATTTTTGAAAGAAGTGTTTAACAGAAAAATGAATTAATGTAGTAGAGAAGATAATGTATTTGCTTTATTCTAACTGCAAAGAAAAACAAAAGTGGTAAAGCAATTAAATGGTGATTTATGTAACCTTTTCGCCAATCTGTTTTTTAGCATCTGAAACAACCCGCTATAGGTGAACACCTCTCTCAAAAGGGTTCAAATAACATTCAGGGCTCAATTGTATAATAGAAAAGCAAGAGTACTCTATGTAACCAAACAAATACTGGTTTACCACTGTTGTGCCAACCATCTACAGCCCAGTTTTTTTAAAAGCACACAAAGTGCAAAATAAATAAATGGTTTAGATATCAAAAAGTTTCTTCCTTGTGAATAGTATCTCTGATTCTCATCTAGAGTACATGGGCTTGTTTTCACAACCAGGAAAATCCCTCTTGAATTTACCTCAATTTGCCCTCAAGGATTAATAAAGTTTGTCTATCTAAACATACTGAAGGAATAATAATGGCTCAGAGATCAGTTAGAGCATTAATTCATGTTTTACGAAAAGGACATGTATTCAAAATAGTGACTGTTGACACATATTCAATATACATATTCAATCTTCCTGTTGTTTTAGAGCCGATTTATGATTTGTATACAGTTCTGGCCAACATTTTGCCTTTTGAGACTCTGAGGAAGGCCAGTTTCAATATATCCTAATCTGTATGAATGCTAATATTAAAATAAGTCTGCACTGAGGACTGAAAACAACGGTCTCATTCCCATCTACATGGCACTATACCAAAGAGTCTTAAAATAACAGCTCAAGTAAAGTATAAACGCTTTCATTCTTATTCAGTTCTAACAGTGCGCATATAAATCAATGCACAAAGAAGACACCTAATCTTTTACAGATAACATAAAAGTATCGATCTGGCTCAGTGCATTTTTAAATAAAGGCTCAGCGGGAACTAAAGCACAATTTCCATCCCAAATGCAATAAGACATATCATATATTCCATCCCATATTCAATTCAAAGCTATAACAGAAATCAAATGTTTAACATGTATTTGTAAGGACTCATCTTTTAACTTATAGAAGCCTAGAACTGTAAATAACCACAATAAAGAAAGAAAATCAGCAATTCTGCAATGTTTGATTTCCATCAGGCTATTCATTATAAGCACATATACAGGCTATTCATTATGAATTTATGAGGTTGTTATTCAACAGTAAACTGCAGGAGGAAAGCTTTACTCTTAATTGCATAAATAATTTAAAAACAATGCGTCATGTGCATGTCTATTCCATATATAGTGCATACTATGACGTTTACATCCATAAGGTATCCCCCAATACCTGTAAATTCCTCTATGTAACGTTAATTAGTAAGGTGAATGGGAAAAACACACTAATTACTAATTTAATGTATTGCAATGCTAGTTAATTTTGTTAGTGACCGAAATTACTCAGAAATTTTGGCATTTTTATATTAGTGGTTCCCTGGGTTGGCTGAGATCCTGGATCAGAAATACTTGACAATCCCTTTTTAAGACAATGGATAAGACTGAATTCCCAGTCTTACCTCAGTTGGGGTGTAGCTCCTGGCCCCCCTGTAGGGTGAATTTACGTGGTAGGCATCATACTGATTGTGCTGGGTGGTCACTGGGTGGAACGCTGAGCAAGGCTTTTGGATGTTAGTGGTAGTGTTGCTATAGAAATGCTCAGTGGACTTCGGGGAGGAAGGAACCTGAGGTGTGGGCGGCTGCTTCCGAAAGGCGTCATGAGATAAAGACTGAGGAACTGTGTCACTGCTTATATTGTTTTCAGAGCGAACAGTTTCTCTCCCGGACTCCCATTCTTGTTCTCTCGGTAGCAGCCTCTGCCTCTCCTCCCAGTCCTTCACCATTTGTGTCTCTTTTTCCCTCTCTTTCCTTAATCTTTCCTTCTCCCTTTCTTGTTCTCTAAGCTTCTCTTGCTCCTTAGCTTTATCCTGCTCTCTTTGTTTCTCTTGCTCTCTCTGCATCTGTCTCTCCATAATTTGTTCTTGGTCTTGTTGGGAACTCATAAACTGTCTCCCAGTGTCCAGTGAGTTGACATATGGCACATCTTGATACGAAAACCTTCTCCGGCCCAGGTTAGAGGCCATCTCAATAGGTTCAGGTGAGGATGGACGGTTCGGCCTACATGGCTTGTCTAGCCTCTGATTTCGACTTGTCAAGCTTGATAAGTTTGTTACAGACTGACTCAACTTCCTGCTAGTCTCCTCAAAAAACCTCCTACGGTCTGCAAAGGGAGGGATGTCACACTCATCTGATCGACCTAAACGGCCACTGGAGGAATTTGTCCTCCCTCTAGTTGATATCATTTTTGCAGACCACATCTGTCCAGTAGCCTCATTTCTCTTACTCTCAGAGGGCTCAGTTTCTGGTTGAAGCTTGCGTTCTGGTGTCCAACGCCATCGCCGTGGTTTACCTGCAGGTGCTATCTCCTCCACCACATGCACATAAACTTGTCTGGCCTGTTGAGGGATCTGAGATGACTGGAAGTCCACAACCCTGGTGCTGGAATGTTCCTCACCTTGTGTGGCATCAAGAACTTGTTGAGGTATATGTTTGACTATTTGCACAGAGGAAGTGGGCGGTTTGGTAAGAGGTCTTGGGAGGGTTTGGGGTCTGGGTTGATGGTACTCTGGAGGAGCTACTGCCTCTGTGTTGAGATCTGCAACCTCTTCTTCCACAGTCTCTTCACCACAAGGGTTTCTACTCTTCTGCAGCTGAGCCTTCTTCCTCTGGATCTCATTTCTAAGGTTGGTGGCAAAACGGTCACTTCTGCGACGCGATTTGGAGCTACGTAAATGCCGTTTCTGCGACTGCTTTGTAGCATTGCCATTGTCCTCCATTACTTTTCCTCCATTCTCATTTAAGTGAGAGTCCACACCTACAGAACCAATGTTCTTCTCAATGGTCTGAGAGTTAGTGGTGGAGAATCCATTCCCCGTGGGATTTCCAGGCTTCCCCCACAGATTCAGTTCAGAATCAAGAGGTTCCTCTTCTACCCTTGGATCCTCAAGTTCGGAAGTTGCCACCGAACCAGGCGTTGAACATCGGCTTGCTTCCCACTTTCCCTGAGACTTATTTGGACTAGTATCGTTCAGATAAAGAGGAGACTGTGACCACAGGCAAGTTGGAGATGCACAATGATCACTTTTGTCTCCAGAAATATCCATCATACACAGCTGAGAAGCAAGAAGTTTCTCAGGTGCACTGTGTCTGTGCATTGCTGACTGGAGATTATGTTCTGGCTGGAGTTGGCTTTCAATGTTCTCATCCATATTCCTTTGTGAAAAGGGACTCAGAGGAGGTGAAGGTGCCACCAAAGATTTTGAAGAGTTCTCAAAGTCACTTGCTTTGGTATCTCTCTGAGAGTTTAAGGTATAATACGTTCCAGTGGTGCACCCTTTACATTCATGCTCATTGTCTTGTGTTCCATTCAAATAAACATTGCCAGTCAAAACTTCCTGGACTTGGGGTTGATCTTCAACTATGCAGCTGGTTACACTTGGGATGCCTACAGGAGCAGACACACAGCGTTTATCTGATGGTTGGCCTCTAGTAGCCCTAAAGCTGTCCTTCCTCATGGGTGGCTGCGGCGGTGCACAGTGTTCCTCCTCGCAGCTATAGGACGACGGTCGGACTTTAGCTGCAGTTCTGTCAGACAGCATCTTGGAGCGTTGATGTTCTTCCTGCTGGTTTCCATGTCCACTGGGGGCAGAATGTTGGCCTCCGTCTGGATACCTGCAGGAAGAACCTAGACCCTGGAGGATGTTGTCCATGGAGTTGATCTCCTCAGGCTTGACAGGAACAGTGTAATCAGATGTATTTGAGCTGGCTGAGAATGAGCTGTAAGCAGAGTCACGTTTGTTGTTGAAGATGACAGGATCAATGGGAGAGAGCTGACTGTCATAGTAACCCTGGTTGGGAGGATTCTCCAGACTCTCCATACTTCCTATTGAGCTGCTGCGATCTGTGCTGTAGTGCCTGGAGATATGGCCCCACTGCATGGACAGCTCACTGCACAATGAAACAGAAGTGAACCAAGTTAGATAATGTGACAATCACCATAAACATTTCAAAGATTGCCTACAAAAAGTAACGACGTACACTATTCAAAGCCAGCTTGAAATTTCAGTATCAAATCATATCTGTAGGTGTAAACTATACGTTTCAATTTCAGATTTGTCTTTTTTTTTTACAGATATTTTAATTTGATAATTATGTACGCATTTTCATTCTGTTACAGGTGTTGTAATTAGGTTTCACAGTCTCCTCAGCAAAACACTGAGGTACAAAGCCCCCAAAACAAATATTACAGTTGAAGTTCGAAGTTAAAGATTAGTCCCTTAAGTCAATGGCTTTTTTGTGTTTTGTGTGTGTTTTTTGTCACTCTACTGGTGATCTGTTAAGAATGTCTGAGTCATATGTCTGAAAATAGTGGTGGCATCCGGTGAGCCACATGTTGACATAAGATGTGAGATCACCAGCTTCCTCTTTGATTGTTTTCCTTGTGAAATTCGCTGGAAGCAAAATTCCCTAATTCAACAATGAGATATCTCTCTCTCTCCCTCTCGCACAGATGCAAAGATCTGTTTAAGCTATTAGTACTTTCAATGTTTCAAAAGGTGTCTAAATGAATCTAAATCACTGAAATGAAGGGAAAGAAAGGTCATACAGATTAAAGTATGTTTACTTGAATACATCATTTGTATAATAGTTATTTATACCAACCTGTTGTCACCTCCAGAGTGCCATGGTACACTGAGAGGTGTGAAGTGGAGCTGCATAGCCGAGGGGCCATCTGAGGGATCACCAGTGCCCGTAGTGCAGGGTGCCTCTGACAGCTTTGCCAGGTGCCAAGAGTGGGGACGGATCACTGGCACACTGCGTCTGCTCGAAGGACAGGTATAAGCAAACACAAAGTCAGTAAGAAGTGAACAGTGTAGAAGTATAACATCACTCTAATATTCCCAAGTACCAATTACTGACTAAAAGAAACCCCAATCTGGAAACCACAGCATTCAAGAATGAAAAAAAGACCCTTTACTCCCAAAGCAGTGTCAGTCTTGACAAACACATACAGGAATCAAGGGAAATCTGTTTGACTTCACCATCTGGAACTCTTTCATATCTGCCGTCCACTGGATTACTGAAACGGCTGATTGAGGTTCTTTTTAAGACATCTACAGTAAAAAATGGCCAATTAATTTATAAAGTAGCAGCATTAATGGAACAAGGCCCAAATTCCAGGTACATCCCATCAGTTTCACTGACAGGAGTACAGTATTCACAAACATTCCAGATGGCAATAATGATCCAGAGGGAACAATGGTTTTTAAGATCTTATTATTCAACTAATAATAATTTTAGTTTTTCCATGAGAGGCTAGAAAAGAATAGAAGCAAGTGAGAAATATCCAAAAATGCAATATGCAAGGAACAAAAATATTTTGGTATAACACCGTATAAAACTTTGGGGTCTCTTTTGCTTACCACGGCTGCATTTATTTAATTAAAAATACAGTGAAAACAGCAATACAGTGAAATATTTATTTTTACATTTAAAATAGCCTAACTTTTATATTTGAATACATATTAAATGGTCATTTATTGAATTTTTTAGCATCATTACTCCAGTCTTCAGTGTCACATGATCCTTCAGAAATAATTTTAATATGCTGAAGTGCTGATCAAGAAATATTTCTAATTATCAATGTTGAAATTTGATGACTATATAAGAAAGTTTTAAAAAACAGCATTTAATTGAAATCTAAAACTTATGAAACATTATAAATGTTTTTATTGTCACTTCTGACAAATTTAAGTCATCCTTATTGAAAAAACTCCAAACATCTTACTGACCTTAAAACACTTGTGAAACAAAGTGATATCCGCTATTTAATAGCAGTTTTCAGAGAGAGGTAAACAAGCAGAAGACAATACTCTAATACAACAAATTAGACAAATGAATACACATTAAAAACACACACCTATTACCACACAAGCAAATATTACATTTAGTAAACAGAGAATGCGTTTTTTAATTAAAAGCATAAACCCGGAGGCACATCAAAATTTAAATATGTCTATTAAATAGAAATATGAAATTTTCAGAAACCTATAAACAATAAATGTAATTAACATTTCATACCAATTAACACTTTTGCAATCTTAGGATGTTCAAGTTTTCACAAGACAGCTCATAGCTTAGCTATATTCGCATTGTCACCCTCGACCAATTAACACTGTTGATCAAACACAAAACACCAGCTGATCTTATACAGCTATCTAAAGGAAAAACAAACAGAAAAGGTAACATTTTGTCTAAATTAATTTATGACTGAAATTCGGTAGACTATGATCTGTCCTGAGATTGAGTTTTGGCTCAATATGTTCAGATTCACAGAAAACATAAAACTACCAAAGCAATCCAAAATTAACAACAAAAGAACACCAAAACAAAACTGGAACCATTTTTCTCAGTTTCAGTGTTGGTGTAGTTACTGCATTTGCCTTAGCACGGCAGTAAAGTTCCAGTGAAATGAACCAAACAGAAACAGGCTAACCAGGTTGAAATTCGTGCTGGTTTGACTCCCACTTGAGGTTCTGTGCAATATGAAACTTATTTAGATACTCACAGCACTTGACACAACTCCAGATGTTCTCACAGTTAGACAAATATCTGAGGTGAATCCAATCCAAGACTTTTCAGGAACAGGTTCAAGATGAAGTTCAAGTTTAAACCATCAGTAGACGTCTCGTGTCAAAGGACAACCCTGAGGTCTGTGTCTGCTGTGAGTGGTCAATCTTTATCAGGACCCTAACGACTTCACCGCTCACATGAGTGAAGGTTGGTGGTCATTTAGCTGTAATGAGGCAGCCAGAGGCTCTGACCAGATTCCTAGTCCAGGAAAAAATTAACAGACAAACACTCCCCCCACTTCCCCTCTAAAACAGCAGCGCTCTCTCTCTCTCTCTCAACATTTCTCAAAGTCACAACTGAAGACCAAAAATTCAGTCCACTAAACAGCATATTCTCTCTCGCTCACATACACATACATAGCCTCCCACCCACTCTCTCTAATGACATTAGAGAGAGAGGAAGCGGCGCTCAGACGGAGAGGAAACTATGTTTGGGGGAGATAAAGCGGCAAGCCACTGCTAGAATAATACCTAGCATTCTCTCCTATTATTGTTTGAATGGGGGAAAAATGTGAGGGCCGCTTCCTGTCTCCCTGGGAGAGCAGTCAATTTCGGCCAGCAGTGGTGAGAGAGTGAGGGGAGGTAGAGAGAGAGAGAGAGAGAGAGAGAGAATAAAATTAAATTGAACTCATATCAGCTGTGCTTAGTAAACAGCTTTTCCTACTCAAATCAGAAGGGCTGATGAAAGTCAATTGGGGTCAGTCTGATTAACAACTACAACACTGACATTAAAAGAAAAACCCAACGATCATGTGTAGGACTAATTATAATGGAGCACAACCTCCCACTAATGGGCTCTTCAGTTAAATTGTTAACACAGAGTCATTCTTAAAGGATAGTTCAGCCAAAGAGTTAAATCCTTTTTTGTTCACAACTTGTACCAAATCTGTATGAGAATGTTGCCCATTGACAAAACACTGAGGGAAAAAACACTGAAATATGTCTCAAAATATCACAGAAGAAAGGACATGGACATATTTTAATAACTGGTTGTCCATCTGTGGAAATGATCCGCAATGCTTAAATCTTCTAAAACGCGTCTCTCTCTGCAAATAATGCTCTTCACTGCACTAGTTAAAATGTTTGAAGTCACTGTTTGGCATTTGTAACAATTTTCCTCAGACACCCCAATCCTAAACACGAGGAGTGAAAGTTTCTATGCCTGTACAAAGTCACGAATATTCAATAATTTAAGGATCAAGAAAATTTATGAATGGTTGTCTGTTGCTAAGCAATGTGGGTTAATGTTATGTGTTAATGGTTGACGTACTGCAATTTCTCTTTTCTCCTGACTGGATCTCTGGAGCTTAGCTACAGTGATCTTTGGGTTCTTCTTTACCTCTCACACCGAGGCTCTTCTCCCCTGATAGCTCAGTTTGGCCGGACGGCCAGCTCTAGGAAGGGTTCTGGTCGTCCCAAACGTCTTCCATTTAAGGATTATGGAGGCCACTGTGCTCTTAGGAACCTTAAGTGCAGCAAAAATGTTTTTGTAACCTTGGCCAGATCTGTGCCTTGCCACAATTCTGTCTCTGAGCTCTTCAGGCAGTTCCTTTGACCTCAGGATTTTCATTTGCTCTGACATGCACTGTGAGCTATAAGGTCTTATATAGACAGGTGTGTGGCTTTCCTAATCAAGTCCAATCAGTATAATCAAACACAACTGGACTCAAATGAAGGTGTAGAACCATCTCAAGGATGATCAGAAGAAATAGACAGCACCGGAGTCAAAATTATATGAGTGTCACAGCAAAGGGTCTGAATACTTAGGACCATGTGATATTTCAGTTTTTCTTTTTTAATAAATGTCAACAATTCTGTGTTTTTCTGTCAATATGGGATGCTGTGTGTACAATAATAAGGGGAAAAAAACGAACTTAAATGATTTCAGCAAATGGCTGCAAAACAACAGAGTGAAAAATTTAAAGGGGTCTGAATACTTTCCGTACCCACTGTATGTTCATGTTCAAGAATAATACACTGATGAATAATATAGCATTTCTATAGCGATTTAGATTGTAACTGAGATCTGGGAATACTGCTTCTGCTAGGATCCAGCTGGTCAATGGTTTCCAAAAAGAAAACTAAATGCTATCAGTGTGTTTCAATTTCTTTGTACTAACAAAGTACAAAATAGTTTCATGATACTACTATGTATTTTTAAACATTGCACATGACATTAGACCTAGAATTCGCCATTAGCTAATGTAGCTAATGTATATGTTACTGTATATGCGAAAATTTCATTCCGTATTGTCCCGATAAATAAATAAATAAAAAGCATGCATGCACACAACTCTCCACCTTCGGTCGGTGCAATCATCATCATTTGTTTGCCTGCTTCCCGAAAACAGCGGGCGAGACGCACAGGCTGCATTCCATTTAATCACCCAGGCTTTTACAAGTACGGGCACAGCGAAAAGCCCAGTCCAGGAAGGGAGCAGTCAAGAGTTGGGCTCTCCAGCACAATAGCTTGTTTGTTGTTTTGGATTCTCTTTCACTCTGATTTTTAAGTATTTTTCAAGGGGAAAGCAAGCATGCAAAAATGCATCGCAGCCTAGAAACTTATCGGCCACATCAAACCCTTCCTAACTATTTTGGACAGAAAAAAAATATCAGAGAGATGTAGCCTGACCTCGGTAGCCTTTTAATCACAAGAGCATAAAGTGAATGAATAAAAGTGCGGGAGACTGCAGTGCAGACTCAATAACAAACCATTCTAAACAAACTAAAATAACAGATGTTAAAACAGATGCAGAGCTGCAGTTCACAAGGCTTCACAGCCTACACTCATGTTAATACCGCAATTCGTTTACTGTTTCCCTGGCAACTGAACAGAGGTTAATCTAACTGATGGCTTACATCTTGTCCACATGTCCAGTATATCACAGAATGTTTTTACTATGAGAGAAGGTGGACTACAGCACAGAACCCTAGGCTACTTGACCTATTAATAAAAAAGAAGCCATTTCATTGTACGCAGTCCTACCATAATGCAATCCCAAAAGATGAACCCATACAAGAAGTACTGTCTGGGTTGATTACTTGACATATTCCAGGAAAAGGTGCATGCCTTTGTCCATTACCACTAACATATAAATCTGTCATAAAAACTCTAGATGGCCGAGGCTGAGAGGTCCTTATAACAATCTGCTTGAAATCACCACATTCTCTCTATTGCACAGCTGATTGGTTCCTGCTGTATCAGTAGTCAATAAGCTTGCTGCTCAACCTTCAAATACTTGGTCAGCGGTCACATGTCAAAGCCCATCTTAAGTTTGCCAATGACAATTTGGATGATCCAGAGGAGTCATGGGAGAAAGTCATGTGGTCAGATGAGACCAAAATAGAACTTCTTGGTTATAATTCAACTAACCATGTTTGGAGGAGTACCATCCCAAGAACACAATTCCTACTGTGAAGCATGGGGTGGCAGTATCATGTTTTGGGGGTGTTTTTCTGCACACGGGACAGAGCGACTGCACTGTATTAAGGACAGGATGACTGGGGCCATGTATTGCGAGATTTTGGGGAACACAACCTACTTCCCTCAGTTATAGCATTGAAGATGGGTTGAGGCTGGTTCTTCCAACATGACAATGACCCGAAGAACACAGCCAGGATAACCAAGGAGTGGCTCTGTAAGAAGAATATCAAGGTTCTGGCATGGCCTAGCCAGTCTCCAGACCTGAACCAATAGAGAATCTTTGGGAGGAAGCTCAAACTCCATGTTTCTCAGCGACAGCCCAGAAACCTGACTGATCTAGAGAAGATCTGTGTGGAGGAGTGGGCCAAAATCCTTCCTGCTCTGTAGCAGATCAATTCGGCCAAGATCAAACACATGAACATTGTCAAACCCATTACCATGCCAAACAATGTTTTTAAATTTAATATCTTTAGCAAATCTCAAAATGATTATCCATTTTTCATTTTGTTGGCCAAAGCTTTCAAATAGCGACTACCAATACATCCCTAATACATAAACATATACAGAAATATATGCACATTTTTGTATACAAAAAATAGCACAGCAAGCCATAAACTATCAATTCTGTGCATTTAAATTTGATCAAAAACATACAGTAAGAGTATACAGTAACACCATACACTGAGGTTGGCATGTGGAAAGTTTTGAAGTCTGAAAGGTCTTGGAGTTTTGTTCTTAATATGTGGAAAGTCAGGAGGGGGGTGGTGGTCTTGGGAATGTAAGGAATGTCCATTGTTTTGGCATTGAGTCTCCTTTGTTCTTTCTTGTTCCTTTAGCACAGCAGTCAGGGTCTTGCCGTGAAACTGCTTTTTCTTAAAGCTTCCCGAGTTTGCTGTTTCTGTCCTTCATAACTCTCCTCCACGGCCTCTCCAAACCACAAGATCATAAACTCATAGAGTGAAGTGCAACTGGGGTTTCTCCCAGAGAGACCAGGCAACCATTGATAGATGATTACTGAAGTGGCTCTCCACACTTTATTTCCTCATGAGAGAAGTTGTGCTTAAAATTTTATCAGCATTTGGCCAGTTGGCTTCTTACAGTAGATTACAGCCATTGGTTCCTGTAATGCGATTTGCACATGGCTAAAAGTATCATTTATTAACTGCTCTTTCTCTATTTAAACGCTGCTTTGGGGGTGTTTTTCTGCACATGGGACAGGGCGACTGCACTGTATTAAGGAGAGGATGACTGGGGCCATGTATTGCAAGATTTTTTGGGGAACAAGCTACTTCCCTCAGTTATAGCATTGAAGATTGGTCGAGGCTGGGTCTTCCAACATGACAATGACCCAAAGCACACAGCCAGGATAACCAACTGGGTGCAAAAGGATGCAACTGGGGTTTCTCCCAGAGAGACCAGGCAACCATTGATAGATGATTACTGAAGTGGCTCTCCACACTTTATTTCCTCTTTCTCTATTTAAACGCTGCAAGAAATGCTGAGACATGGAAAATTGGTCATGATTAAATGTAATGTGTGTAATACATCTGTTTGAATTACACCCAATAATGTGAACGCTGCGATTTCGAAATATTCCTGTTTGTTTATGGAGCCCAACACGTACCTTTTAATTTCTGGCTCAACCAAAGTTGCGAGTCACTCTGGGGTGGTTTAAAGATATAGTGAAAATTCGGTTTTCATTTACTCACAATTGTTCCATTTTATTGTCTTCTGTAGAACACAAAATAAGATATTTTGTGGAAAATTGGGTTCTAAACCACATCAAAATCCAAATTCTGATTGAAATGACTATTGTGATTCCATTTTGGTGCCACTAACAGGCAAGAAATGACACACTGCACCTTTAAAATGTAAGATGTTATGTATGGATAATCTATTGCAGTAGTATTTTTTCTGGCATATGGTGTACAAACAATGTGACAATTGCTTAATAAATTCAGATGTACAGTGGTATGAATAAGTTTTGGCACCTATGCTAAAGTTGCCTAAAAAGAGGAATAAAAAATCATCTTTTGGATATTGATCTTAATGCCTAAATTAGAAAAATGAGGAAAACTCCAACCTTTAAGGACACCAATTTTCTTTGTGAATGAATAATGTATCATAAATAAATAAATGTTTTTCCTTAAAATACAGGGTGCATAAGTCTGGGCACCCCTATGTTAAATTCCCATAGAGTCAGGCAGATTTCTATTTTTAAAAGCCAGTTATTTCATGGATCCAGGATAATATGCATCCTAAAAAAAGTTCCCTTGGCCTTTGGAATTAAAATATCCCCACATCACACACCTTCCACCACACCTAGAGATTGGCATGGGGTACTTTCCATAAGATCATCTTTCAATGCAAATTAAACCAGCTATTAGGCTAACTGAAGTAAAACCGTGCCAATCTCTAGGTGTGGTGGAAGGTGTGTGATGATGTGGGGATATTTTAATTCCAAAGGCCAAGGGAACTTTATCAGGATGCATATTATCCTGGATCCATGAAATAACTGGCTTTAAAAAAAAAAAAATCTGCCTTACTCTATGGGAATTTAACATAGGGGTGCCCTGACTTATGCACCCTGTATTTTAAGGAAAAACATTTATTTATTTATGATACATTATTCATTCACAAAGAAAATTGGTGTCCTTAAAGGTTGGAGTTTTCCTCATTTTTCTAATTAAGGCATTAAGATCAATATCCAAAAGATGATTTTTTATTCCTCTTTTTAGGCAACTTTAGCATAGGTGCCAAAACTTATTCATACCACTGTATATGCCAAAGCAAGACAGCAACACTTCCCTTCCATCACGTAGCTTTCCTGTAAAAGACCTACCCTTCCTTTAAGTCTGAGCATGAGTGTGTGAATCTAAAATGTCTTAAACTTATACACTCGCAGTCCAAATAAGGTCTGTGTTTCAGACTTGGCTTAAATCAGGGACAAAATATGCATTTCAAAAAAGTTCTTCCGCCCCTGACAATGGTTATTTGCTGTAAATAAACATTTCTGTCCCATGGTTCCCAGCTCAGCTACTAAAGCTGCTATTACAGTCAGCATGTGTAACAGGAAGTGGGAGTTGGAACTAGGAGGAACCAGACATCCAGAAATTTTAGGAGCACACTGTTCTCTGTTGCAAGATGGGCACCACCACACAGGCGGAGCACATCAGGTTTATATAAAATCAATAGGCAAACTGTACTCTTTCAGTGTATAATACATTTTCATACTTTTAGTACTTAACTAAACAGGTACGCAACTCAACAGTTGAAGACACAAACACTGAATTAATGTGTACAATTATAAGTTCGGTCTAATGGACAAAATGCATCAAATCTGCATTCCAGACAGCTGCTGAAGAACAATAGAAAGTGTGTGTGCAGGAAAACAATACCGTGTGTCTCTGGACACGGCATACCACAAACATCCTTTAACTGTACAGCTCACCTTCCCATTCACAAAGAGAAGTCGGGGGAAACAACAGCTCTAATTCAAAAATATTGATTCAAATCTGTCATTACTGAAAAATATCAATAAAATTAGTTGTTTTATTTCAAACAGATTTCTCTAGACCAGTAGTTCTCAACCAGAGGGGACCCAATAAGCTTTGATTTAATGATTTAAATTTAGTTATATTAACATAATCCTAATTAACAAAATAAAAAAAAAATATAACACTTTAGTTTAGGGTCCAATTCTCACTATTAACTAGTTGTTTATTAGCATACATATGACTAGGATATTGGCTGTTTAATAGTACTTATAAAGCACATATAAATGCCTTATTCTGCTTGACCATATTCTACATCCTTAATCCAACCCAAAACTTACACTATATAATTATAATTAAAGATATATAATCACACTACAACAACACCTTAAAAATAAAGTGTAACCCAACTACCTTACTAACTATTAATAAGAAATTAGTAATTTATTAATATTTAGTTAATATTGAGAATTGGACCCCAACCTAAAGTGTGACCAAATAAATATGTGCACAAAAAATATGACTTTAAATTGACAATATACTTATGATTTATTTTATTATATATATATATATATATATATATATATATACACACACACACACACCACAGTGCTGCTGAATGCTTGACTCTGATTGGTTGACAAACATTCTAAGGACTTTACACAGATTTGTCAACATCATATTCCAGATCACTTTGCCACATCATCAGTTATTTCCTTACAGCCAATGAACCAAAAACCCAAAAGACACTGGCAAAGCAAACAAATATGACTGACTATAGGACAATGACAAAAATGACAAACAATTGACAGACACCGACTCGCACAGACAGAAACACGGACACAGAAATTTGTTGTCAGCACTGCCTGCGATTGACTGATAAAATAGTTTACATCCGAAAACTTACATGACATTTCTCAGTAGCGAGGTGGTAAGTAACGTCACTGTTTTTAAAGCAGTTAGCCATCAAACACTGTTGAGAGCTGCCCTCCCTGTCTCTCACTCTTTCTCTCAATAACTGCCTATCAATGGCTCAAGTCTCAGTTACTAGCTGGTATAAGCGTATTGAACAGTGTATTTTTATGCTTCCCAATCTACTGTGCTGTTTTCTCTATCGTGGTGCTGACTGAAGTCACATTCCTTGGATTTGAAATGGAGGTGGAAATGAGCCCTGCGTGATGCATGTGACCTCTACTGACGTCCAAAGATGCACAGACATAAACACACCATTTCAAAAACCTCACACACACAAAGTCATACTTAAGCCCCTTCCTTTTAGCCATAAACCAGAAATGAAGATTCTCTTTTACACACACACACACACACACATTCTCGATAATGCAGAAAGGTCAATAGTGTTTTTTGCTAAAGGTTAAAGGTGAGTAACAATTACTTTGAAAATTCTGTAAAGCCATTTGAACATCCTCACAATGCAGACATGATTTAAAACATAGCGGCAAGGGCACTGATCTTCTTCAATGATACAGTAGTAATGCCTATGTTAGATTGATTGCCAAGCATGAATAAACAAGCATTCCAACCTATCCAACCCATTAGCTTTATACAAAAACAGGCCACATGCAAAAAGACAACATATACAGCAAAAGTCTATATCCACATACAACAATTAAATCTGATTCCTTCAAGAGCCTCCGGCACAGTTCCACTGGTGTGACTGGGCATCAAACCCACAAATAGAAACACACAAACACACAGAGAGAGAGAATAGGATGTGCTGCCTCGAAAAACACAGCAAGAGAGAAACCGCAGGGTAATAACACAAAGACTGCAGCATTTCTGACTTGCAGCCAAATAAACGGATGTAAAAAGAAAAGGATTTTTTCCATCTCTACACTCCTCTCCTCTTCTGAACCGCTGACTCTGTGGCTAGCTTCTGCAGAGCTGGTGTTTGGATGGCCATCCTAAACCTGGAGGTTTAAAAGTTCAGATTTTTCTTTGGCTAAAAGCATGTTTATAGTCTGAGACTGTAATTCTAAATTCCTGTACCTTAAGTGCACTCAAGTAGTTTGTGTTTTGTTTAAAAAAAAAATCTCATGAGAATTCTTGTGTTTTGAGAATCTTGTGAGTGAGGGTTGGTGTTTGAGTATGAACAAAAATAAACAGCATATTGAATTGGTTTATTTACAACAGATAAGATAAATAGAGAATGTCAAGAGGTTGGTTGTCAAGAGGTTTGAGAATGATGAGAGATTATAAAAAGAGTTCACAGAAGTTAAAGAGTATTGAAGCAAGAGAAAGAGGTTATAAAAGTTAGAAACTGTTTAAAAGCTTTAGAATAAGGGTAAAAGCATGCTTAAGAGGTTCAAGCATGTGTTTATTAGGAATACATCAATAATACAATTCTGGCTGACTCCAGTATGGTAGCATATTAAAAATCAATTAAATTTAGTCTAAATAAATAAAAAAGACAATTATATTGACAATTATAATGTACAGTATGAATAATGGATATTTAGAGATTTGCTAAAATGTTAGTACAATTGTGTTAGATAACAGTAATCTAAATGTAAAAATTTTGAAATGTAAGAATGTAAATCTCTATTACCAGCAGGTAACTGTATATGCCAATATATTGTGCATCCCTGGATGTTATAGGATAATCAGGATAGAAAATAAAAATTCAAAAGTTATAACCAGTTGAGAGCCTATAAAATTAATTTCAAGAGATACCCCACACACAAATGTCTAGATGCTGTCCCAGATATATATAGGACTTTTTTCTTCAGATGGACACACAAAGAGTTTTAGGAAAATAATCTCTCTCTATATATAACGAAAGTGGATAATATATATATATATATATATATATATATATATATATATAATATCTATTGCCTATATAATGAAAGTGGATAGTATCCCAAAAATGTAAACTTCAAAAAACATGACGGTATCCATACAACCCCAGATGATGAAATAATGCCTTTTGAAGTGAAACAATAGGCGTATGTAAAAAAAACAACAACTAATATTTAATATTTAAAATTAAAACTATAAACCATCACTTCCGACCAACTGTCATATGGTTCAACAGATATATTATTTTTTTCTAAAAATAAGGTTTTTGTGATACTTTATTGCATTTTCTTGAACACTTAACAACACTCTGTAACAAGACATAAAAATATTTTTTTTTTTAAACTATAAACTGTTAAGAGGATATAAAATGGAGTTATACAAGTTACAAAATACTGAGAGGCTACAGATTGATGTTAGAGAATGTGGTAAGGTAACAGAATATTTCAACTAGAGAATGATGTTATGAATGCTTTATGAAATGTTTTTTTTGTTTTACTGAGACTGTTGGTGAAAAGAGTGAAGATTGTGGCTTTATTGAGTGGGAGGAAGGGAGGACAGTATAAATAAATGAGAGAGGAGAAAGAAGATGAAAGAGGGAGGAGTGTGGGACGTACACTCAGCTGTCTGGTAGCTACTAATGCAGTGAGGCCTCAACACACTGGAATGTGCTGGACTCAGCCGACTGGACGTCCAGTCCAGACTCAACAACAACACACAGCACCTCATTTACCCTGCACACATAAAGCTAGCAATAAAAGGTAAAAATTTATCACCAACTGCAATTCTTCAAATGTTTGCGAGTGTGCGCATGTGTTGGTAAGACACCTCAACTGCACCTCTGCACACAGCCACAGTGGGGCACTATCACATGACACTTTCATTGTCCACATGCCTGGAATTGGAAAATCCCCTGTGGTCAGACTGAACGGACCAACGCTGACCTGGATACAGCTCTAACATGAATGTCCTGATAACTAGGAGTAATATTGACATCAGAAGTTCTGATTCTAGATCAGAGTCAAACAGGGTGTGTCAGTCAATTTTGTCAGTCATGGGTGACAAAACTCTCCTGTCAGCCAAACTCTGCTGATGTCAGCTTGCATCACACCAGTTAAAATAAACAACTGACACATAATCAGAGGCTACTGGTGGATTTAGCCACTGCGCAGAAGCTCTCCCACAGCAAAACACTGCTGCATATCCTAGTCACATTTTCTAGAAGTTTCAGAAGTCAAAATGTCAGTTTTATTGTATGATCATGTTCATGTTAACATAATTTTAAGCTCAAAGAAAGTGAATCGTAAATGATTGATGGTATAGTGAAGCTTCCACAGTAATCACTTGCAAACCACACAGTAAAGTGGCGAATTCGCATGAAATGACTGGATTTTGTCTACAAAAATTCACCAATAAATGGTAAATGTGAGCGTATCTTACAAGTGTGCATCAAAACGGCAATTTCACAAAGGTGCAATTGCATTAGTTCTGTTGGTCATGAATTTGCATGACAAACTGAACCCAATGCAAAATTTATACAGGGATTTCCCCCCTAATGCAAATTTTTTATCGTGTGGATTCCTTTTGAAAAGACTTGATTTCGTCAACAAAATTTTGCTAAAAGGTATATGTGACCGCATCTTAAGTTAGCATATACAATGTGTGTCAAAATGGCAGCTAAAATATAAAGGTGTAATAACATTCCGGGAGAAATTTGGTGGGCAAAAAAAAAAAAAATGTGTGTCTATTGTCAATAGCAAGGTTTGTGCAGGTCTAATGAAGCTACATTTAAATGTTTTTAAGACCAAGTAAAGAATTTTTAATCAATAAACTGAAGGGAACACAATAAGTCAATATGTTCTGTAAATGTAAATGTCAAGGGAGATATCCATTCATTTTTAATACATTGAATACCTCTGCTCTCAACCACTAGAATATGGAAATATCTGATCATCATACCGCAAAAACATGTTCTCCCTTAATATTTTTGTCTTCCAGCTTGTTTTCCAGTGCAAATGTCTAAAGATTCTTAAATTAAGATGCACTTACTGGAGATGCAAAATGACATAAAATATGAAGTATTGTTTTCTGTGAAAATATTTGTTTTTATTAATGATTAAAACAAACAAATATCTGGAAATGGGCTCGGAAAAAAAAATTAATTCAAAAGGGAAGTTTTCTTAATGACATTTGTTCTAAAAAGTCTCAAGTGAAAGCATCTTGGTTTAATTTTGTTGACATAATTGAATTATAAAATGATGAGGAAAGATATACATTTTTTACAATGCATAATTTAATGTCATCATGACTTAATAAATGTAAGAGTTTCTGCTTTGATTTAAGGCCTTAATTTGGGTAATGGTGAATTAACACTTTTTAAGACCTGCAGAAACCCAGAATAGTGTAGCAATGTGCACAATCTGCATATATAATTATTTCGCCCCCACACAAAATTCCTGATCACGTGGATACCAAATGAAATTTCTGCATTTCACCCTTGAAAATTCACAGAACAACAGTAAACATGTCCAAAACTTAAATCAGTGAATGTGTCTATGTTTGTGTCTGCATACCTTCGGACGACGATTTTGAGAATCCTGTAAGAACCTTTGATGAGGATGAGAGCTTCTTGACGGGAGCCGTAGAGCGCAGAGCCATTAATGTTCACCAGTTCATCCCCCACTCTCAACTTCTTACATTGAGCTGCCTTTCCTCCCTCTTCTATCTATATGCAAGAGACAAAAACAGTTTAAGGTTAAATATAATGTTTATATGCATTGTAGCCTTTGTGTCCACACACCACAGAAGGATATAAAGTACATTTCTGAGGTCCTCTGGACAAAAAACACCATATAACACATATTTGCTCTCAAAGAGGACATAGAAGTTAAATGCTTACATCAGAGACGCCCACACACACTTGACGGAACTTACTTACAGATAAGCACGTTTACCCACTGTGGTGGTAATGAGCAACACCTGTGAGACGCACTGGTCTCGCATCTCTCACAGAGGAGCGGAAGCATAAAGGAGGAGTGACGACAGCGAAGACTGAGAGAGGAACAGGCCTTATTTTATTTTGTGCTGCGTTTCTGTGGCCATCAGTCGTCCGTGAGGGACTGAAGGCTTTACTTTGATTTTGTTTATTTTATTATTAAAAGTGTTGAATGTTTGCCGGTTCTCGCCTCCCTCTTCCCATAACATCTGAACCCCCGTTACACCCACACAGCCTTGTCCATTTCACATGTAACCACTTCCTCTTTTAAAAACATGGGGCAGAGAGGTCGGAAGTCAAATATACATACAATGTTGTACTGTATATGCACAGAGTTCACAGCCATTCATCAACAATTTGTACAGACACACAATACCAAGTCATTCCATTAGAGAGCCTCCTACATAAAATAGGACAAAGGGTCAAAGATCAGCTCCAAAAGCCAAGTAAATCCCATACACTAAAAATTAGCCCAGTCAAAACATACACAAATCACACTTTCACTCAGTCACGCACATGTAAATCTCAGCTTCTAACATAAACGTTTCAGTGTCCTATGGACCTAACTAAAGACCTGTAGGGCCCAAAAATATTTGGCCCAAAAAATAGTTTCATACATGTGTGTTAATAGTTATCTTTAAATCTAGCTCACAAATCAATATATATATATATATATTATATATATATATATACACACACAGTACATATAGTGTTTAATATAGAACCCCCATATTTCCTTTCTTAAATGCAATAAATTATAAAGTGGGCTATTGAGAACTAGCAGACTATTGAGAACTACTGTATGAACTTGATTGCCATAAAATCTCATTTAGATTACAAAGCGGTTCAAATTTACATCCAAATGGTAATTTCCAGACATTCTTTTTTAAACAATGGGCAAGTAGTTCACTCCATTATATTAAGCTGCAAAATAAAATAAAAGTTTAAACAGTAAATGGTGCTTGTGTGCAACGACAAGGTCATGGCTTCAATTCTCAGGGATGTCACTTTGGATAAAAGTGTCTGCCATAATGCATAAGTGTAAAACTAAAAATGAAGAAATCATAAGAGAAATCAAGAAATTATAAAGGACTACTGCATATGACAAAAGATTGTCTTAAATAGGTTTATATTCAGCGTGCAACACCACAAAATCAGGCTATTTTTTTCTTAACTTTGAAGCAGAAAAAGTAAACATACTCAAGACATGCTTGGATCCACATGCCACCATTTTGTAACAAGTGAGCAACGCATTTCAACAATGAAACCAAATCTTTCTGAAACATGTTCACACACTACAACATTTTTGTAAAGCTCATCCCAATGCCAACTGTCGGTCTGCATTGTAAGGTAAACAGATGCACATGTGTTGTGTGTGAATGTTCCTATGTGGTGAGCATTGCAGGAATATTTGAATGTGGTTTTTGAGGAGATCAAAAACAGATCGTGTCCAGAGGGGCATAAAGGGAATATTCATGCAGCCTGAATAAAATGCTCAGTGGGGGACAGCGAATGTCAGAATGTGGGTAGAGTTAATACTTCACAAAATATTCAGTAAGATTTTGTCTCATAAGCAGACCCAGATAGAATCCGGAGACGTTTTTGCATTTTTCTGTGCTGATCTTCCATCAATCAATCATTCACTTTATTTATAAAGCACAATTAAACACAACTTCCATTGATGAATGTGCTGTACAGAGTTTTTTTTTTTTTTTTTTTTAAGTCTTAAGTGCTCCTCTAGTCTTAATCGTAGATCTAGGAGCCACTAAGAGACATAAGATGGACTGTCAGCAGATCGGAAAGGTAAGATGGTGTTAACCCATTTAAAGACTAATAGATCTTTGGTGAAAATCCACAAAATTTCTGTGAAATGAATTTAAAACCCAGTAGCTGAAAGCATTATCAAATCAACCAAACATATTTTTTGAAAATGACGACTTTGTAAATGACGAATTTGGAAATCTGCAGATTTCAGCAAGTCAGATTTCAGGTGGAAAAGCTGTTCACTAATGAAATCATGTGACCTCAAAGACTTCAAAAGAGACCAGAGATGGTTTTGGGACACAGAAGAGCAGATGAAGACAGAAATATTTCATCCCCAAGACTGAAAGATACAGTAAATGACTTTCTGAGTCCGATGTCAGGCCGTCTAAAAGAGTCTGTTGGTTTGCAGTGTGTTCTACAAGTCGGGCTCATGTCGGCGGGAGTCTGCCTGTTTCAGAATCCACGTCGGGGCAGTCGGTGAGAGAGATCACTGATTGGATGTTCAGTTTAAAGAGCGAAATATTTTCATAATAAGAGCCTAATTAAATTAAGAAAGTGAACAGCATCATTGATACTCAAACTGGTAAGCTAGCACTGCTTTGTTCACCATTTGTGTATCTGCAGTCATAGTTTCGGTTTCCTTTTTTGAATTACGAATATAGACTATTATTGATACAGAGAGTTATTTCCTTACACATAGAAGTTGGCAGTCAAGTGTAGTATTTTCGGTGTGTTCAAGTGCAGTTTTTTGGCCCAGACGCAGCCGACACAAGGCGACAACACATTCGGCTTTCCTTACCGCTAGTTCTTTAAAGTAGGCTTGGTGTGTCACTGCCTTTAAATAACTTTTGGAAACACTACAGGATATTCTCAGGTTGTTCTTCACATCCTGAGGTGAAAAGACATAACATCACTCAGAGCTGCTGACTCAAGGACTGTCTATCAGTGAATGAGGCCTTAAGTCTTTCTAATGTATTTGGCTGGTTGCTTGTAATGGAGACCTTATTCAGATGTATGGTCACAATTACAGCCTCACCGAGGACATTGCTCCTTCTTGCTCCATTCTTCCTTCCCATCTGCTCCAAACAGACTGTTTCTACGGATACCACAATCAACATCCGCAAAGCCCTTCAGTCTGGACCACAGGGGCTTCATCTCAATTCTGAGAGGTTGCGTGTTTGTTTGTTTGTACATGCAACACAGATGACACAGGTTGAATAACTATTTTTCCACTTGGTTTTCAACTGACTGAATGAGTGTACCATTTCAGACCTGAGTTTATGGAGCAAATCCAATAAACCTTCTGTGTGAGTCTAAATGAAACCGGTGTACATACAGTATGTTCTCCAGGTGCATTGGTGCAGGAGAGAAGTGATGTAGCCTGAACTTCCATTAGTTTATTGAACTCAAAACAAACACAGCCTTTTTCCACCTTAAAATCCAATCAGCCGCATATACTCCACTGGAAAAAGCCCGGTAACCCTCATAGCAGGTATGTTTTATGGCCGGATTTGTAACACTATTGCACAAAAAGAACAAATTCACATAGTTGGCAGGCGTACACGAGTGCCCCCTTGGCAATAAAACAAACTCACACGCACCGTCTTACCTCATAAGATGCCAAAGTCCTCAGAACTTCCACAACTCCCTGCGAGGAAGCCCGGGAAACCAAAATAAAATGAGAGGGAAGAAGATAAAAGAGCATTCACCCGCTGTCCTCCACTAAATCTGTTTAACGGGTACCCGGGGCCTTGATGTAATGGCACTTCAACCGTGCGTGTTCGCTCTCAGAACTTGCTGAATTATTTAGAAAACCTAGAGTGAAGAACTTTTGTCAAACTGTTGGCGTCAGCTGGTGCACACACCACATGGACCTCACTGAACCTCCATCCTTCGCTCTCTCTCTCTCTCCCTTCCGTATGCCCACCCAGTAGTCTCATTCTCCCACTCTTTCTTTCCCTTCCCTTGAGCTCATGTTCTCCTTAGAGGCTTGATAAAAATAACTGCAACCACACCTATGTTCCATCAGACCTGTGTGTGTGTGTACGAGTGCTTGTTTGGCTTGGGCATGAGCACTGACTTGCTCCCTGGTGATCGTGAAGTAAAGTTCACAAAGAGACCTTTATGGAGGGTTGAACAGTCCTACGTGACAAATCCCTTTCGGTCTCCCCATTCCTTTAATCTCCCTCAGGAGTGACCACTCCTTACATGCCATGCGAAGAATAAGATTTTCCGTACCCATTCTTCAATTGAGACCTGTTGGAAAATATGGTTGAGGAGGTGAATGTTAGGAGGAACTTTCTGCCTGAGACTTTTTTTGTTTATAAAAACACTCAACATGAGTAGTGAGGGCAGAGGCTACAGCAAACAAACAGCACCCCTGTGATTCCTTTCCAATCACTCCTTTTCAAGATAAAATACAGTCTGCGTTTTAGATAGAGAAGGCGAGAAACGCCTTAAATTACAAGAGAAGGACTGGAAAATTATAAGTCCCAGGATGGGAATAGTTTTAATACAATAACGGCTTTGAAAGGCAATTCCTAGTTATGCTGTCAGTGTACCGAAAAATGCATTTCCACTCCCAGGCTCAGAGACCGCAGGAGGGAGGGGTGTCTGTTAGTGTCAGACAGTGATGAAGCAAGTTGGTCTTCACCTCTCCCTCTACAATACAGTATGTTTGCTAAATTCAGCACAAAGGACATGTGGGCTGACCCAGAACTACACTCTACATACAATCTAGTATTAAATAAGTTAACATAAAACAAGACCAATATCATATGATGTCTGATATAGTCCTGAGTGAGGGGGGCAAAATTTGCTAAAACTCTGTTCAACATAGGTATTTGTCACTGACAATTAGTTGCTAAGGTGAGTAGTTAGTTTTAGTGTATAGCTATAATTTTTCTAGGTTGGTTAGGGGTGGTTACTGGCCCAAGTAAAAATTTCACCCACACATTTCTCCATTTGGCCACATTTACAAAGTGACATAGTAAAGTATACAGATATTAAGCATGGTATCAATTTCGCTGAACATCTTTATTATTACATTATCAGCCCTTTGAATCAATAACAGTTTATTGAAATGACTTACAATAGACATGTAAGCGTCTCTGTATTTATCACGTCTATGGACGGTTCCACCAACATAATGAGTAAGCTAACGTTAAATGAAGGAATGCACTTTTAACTTGACATGGTGCAAAAAACTGAAAAGCAGATGAGGCGCAAAAGACACCTGTTTAACGAATTAGCTTATATGTTAAGATCGAAAACAACATTTGCTCTTTTTCTTTTTCAAGAGGACAATACGTTTGTTGTTATCTTCTGTCAATCTTTTGTTCATATTTAATAGCGCTACATAATGGTTGCTGTTGATGAGCTCAATATGATCTCCATTCACTAATGCATGCCATTCCTGAGTGTGCAATTACTGTAACTCCTCCATCAAAACGTTATTAAACCTTATTTTATCAGATAGGTTTTTAATAATAACTTTTTTTATTTTTGATGAAAGTGACACAATCCTTGGGGGGACTGTGCCGGTGCTAAGAACATTTCTGGTGGGTCTATAGTGCCGGCCTAACACCGCCACTGCAAGTAAAACAAATTTTGCCGTTTAAGTCCAATATAACAAAAGTAGCAACAAATAATTTCTTCTATATTGTGACGTACATTCAAGTGAAATGGATTATCAAACAACAACAAAAAAGGATGGGAACTTGATTCTGTCCATTATTTTTTGATCGGATGGAGGCACATCTGAATGACAGCTTGTAGTGGATTATAAGAGAAGGGCAAGCAGACCAAATGATTGGAAAAGTCCTGCATTCAGATCCAGATGAATATATATATATATATATATATATATATATATTCATATCTCATTAATATATTAATGACATAGCCAGCAATGGGCTTCTGTATGATAGTGGGAATATATATATGATAGTGGGAATATATATACAGAAGCCCACTGCTGGCTATCTTATTAATATTGCATAATGCATGCAATAATCCAACATACAAAGAAAATTCTCATACGAAGACTCATTAAATTGGTTTTAAGACTCATGCAAAAGGTTTACCTGAATCAACACATCAGGGATCAGATCAGTTCTTGAATTCATCACGTTAATCAAAGTACGCGCATGAAAACCAATCTGCAGCAAGTAGAGGGTTTACAGTATATGGACCTCGTACCTCTGCAGCAGTGAAGAATGGGCTCCCTGTCTCCCAGTCCCAGCATCAGCCCTGCGGCATGAGGTCACCCCCTCTATCGCTCTATAAATAACAGGGCGTCGCTCTTTGCCAGTCTGGCACACTGCCCGTCATTATGCCACAGCTGGACAGAAGAAAAGTCCGCCTGAGCTGCCTAGAAACCAGAAGAGTCTTACCAAGCATTGCCTATCCCACAACAGGCAAAGAAACATGGGTAACACAGTTGCCTGTTTTGTAGAAAACACTTGGACGCTGGCAGAAAAATGAAATGCAGACAGAGAGAAGAGTGCAGAATGGACATATCAAGCTGTATTTTATGACATGATGTTCTATAAAAGTGGAATAAGTATTTCATTTTGTCTGACACTAATCTGGAGGGGGGTTAAGTCTTTGAATAAACGTATTTTTAATGAAACTTGTCATAACATTTTTCACAAGACCTACAATATATGTTTGGACACATATTTTTAGCCGTAATTCACAACTTTTTCCAGCGGGACCATTCGCAGAGGTGGGTTGTCCAAGAACACTACTCTAAAACAAGTGCTGATTTATAAATGCCTGTAATGGTTTCCCCAGTCAGAAAACCACGAACAGAGATCAGCCAGAGGTTCGCAGAACAGAAACAGCCCCAGAGTATAAGGGTGACCTGTGTCTATATGATTTATTGCTATATATCCTGAGCCAAAACATCACATACAGTACATACTCCTTCAACAGCTGATTTGAAACAATGTCTCTGATCCCTCTGGGAAAGGATGCATTGCATACGCACACTTGAAATGTGGCCATGGAAACATGGAAAGAAAGGTGTGGGATAATGAGGAAGTGTGTGAGACGAAGACATCCAAGGCAGATCTAGGAAGTGTGGTAAAACATGGGTTTTGACTCTCTTTCAATCTGCAGTTTTCCTGACGGAAAAAAACAACAGACATCACAGCAGCTGGAGCGAGGAAAGAGTAGAAAATAAGTCACATGTATGTGGGAATGCATATGCACCAAAATAAAAATAAAAATGAGCACAGCCTTTGAGGAGAACAGAGAAAGGACTATATTCAGACTAAAGTTTTACTTATAAGCTACATTTTAAATGTCTAGACTGAGCCAAATTGAAATTATGTGTACGCAAGTTAAGAATTAGTCCATGCAATTTCCAATAAAATCAAAACTGGAATAAACACTTTTCCTGAGCTTTTATAGCATGGAATAAAACGTAAGACCTCAGGCAAACTAAAACCATACTATGTATTTATCATTAGGCCCATTTCCTTGCCTGAAACATAATAATGTTCCAAACTGTCTCACTTCATAGCAATTTGTTCCACTGCAAGTGTTTATACATATTCAATGTAAAAATTAATACCAAATGCCAAAAGCTAGGGGGAATGCAATTCAGAACATCCATTCAAAAAAACAAAAACATGCCCTGACACACACTCAGTATACACACACACAGTCAGCCATCCCAGGCTTTGCTTTCATTCCACAGCAATCAAAAGCAGAGTCAGTGGGTCACTCTGGAAACCCCATAGTGCCCAGAAACCGCCATTGGCCTCCACAAGACGAGGCCTAACAGCTGCCATTCCCACCCCAATCCTCTTCAAGAAACTTCCCCATATCATTCCAGGAAACTGAAACTCGTTTGCCTTGGTGTGATTCCTTATGTCCTCCCACATTTTCACAGATTCTGTAAGGGTTTTGAGCTTCTGTAAACTTTTGAGCTGCGCTATCTATATTTATCTTTATCAATATCTATATGCCAAGGGAACTTTCTAGGTCATTTTGCTGAACGTCAGTTTTGGTTAGCGCAATATCTTGATGAGGAAGTTGATGAGCAGTTGCATTCAAAGCGCTGTAACTCTGTGGTCAGGTCAGTGAATGCATTCAAGCACCCAAGCTTGCGCCGCAGTCTTCTGCTGCTCATAAAAGAGAGAAGAATGAGTTTGCGAGCCCTGCGTAACCCCCTCCTCTGCAGCACTGCCTTTGTCTACTGTTGGACAAGGATTTGAGCCTCTACTCAACAACACAACCCGACTGACTGACTGGCTGACTGACATATGTATTATCCCTACTGAAGTTTCCTTTATTTACCCCTCCACACATACGAACTCAGTTTATCTGGAGCTAAGAAAACACCTCAGCACTACAGCAAAGCAGAAACAAAGCTCCCCTACTAAGAACAAAGGCCTTATCAGAACGTTTTCCTTCAATATCTGAGGTCACCGGTGCAGGCTGGGACACATCTGTCCTTGAGTTGGCCTGATCTCATAAATGGGGAGGAGATGGGAGTGAAGGACCACAGGAAGGGAGATTTCACTCCAAGCAAGAGTTAAGACCTTGGGAATACAGGCGAACCTGGAAAAGTGACATACTTGGATGGATTCAAGGTCAGAGCGGGTGAGAATATTGTAGCTGGCTTTTAGCTCCTTCATTTATGAGGATAGACAGAAGAGTGGGGGTAGAAGGAGAAAGAGAGAGAGACTGGGTGAGACAGCGTGAGTGAGAGGGTGACAAAGGCTTCATTCAAGGCTCAGGCTGGGGGAAAATGAGAGAACGCTACCTCAGTCTGCTGAACTATGGCTGCGGCCCGACTGAGTCTAAAGTTCCATTGTGCTCTGGGACTTTTAAAGGTGTGACACAGAGCCATGGGTCACCACTGCAACTGAATCAACAGCCAGTGACCTATATTCACAGGAGAGGCTTTTTGGTGAACAAATTACATACCTAAGAAATGTAGTGGCCAACAAATAACAATTAATAAGAGGTGCAAATAAATAAAAGTAGAGAGAAATAACATCAAGAACCATTTAGTCCATCACACACAAGATTTACAGAGCATGTTTTGTTGTTTCAAGGAGACTCGTGAGGAAGAAATGACTTTCTGCGGGGAACTACATTCCTCAATTTGTTTGCCTTCACAGTCTTAACTGCCAAATGCTGTTTGCACTTCCTTCTCAAACCATTAAAACAGCACAACGACACCTAATTCGAACATCAATGCAAAGATCAGCTCATTAACCTCTGCACAATTACGATTGAAACGAAAGTTTAAAAATGTCCTAGCTAAACAAATTACACACCTAACATATACCCACAACCTACAATTAGTGTTTCTGAGAAACAATTTAAAAGGATAGGTCACCCAAAAATGGAAAAGTCTGAAAAATCCTTTATTTACCCTAATTTTGTTCTAAATGATTTTCTTTTTAAGTTTCAAGTTTTGAGTTTACATGCATTCAAATATGGCATGTTGCAAACAGTTATGAGAGAACAATAAACAATGCTTCTTGACATCACTGACATCAAACCTGGCACATCGTGTCTGGAAACATCATATTTGAATGAACATAAAGGCAAATATTACATAGTGGTATGTTCTATTTTTTATGGTGTTTTTAAAAATACATATTTTACATATAACACCTCACCCCACATTCACATTAATTGTACTTAAAACAGTGCTGTTATTGTTAACTTTAGTGATTTTTGCGACACCGATATCTTGTTATCATGAATCGACCGATACCAATCCCAATCATTCAAGCTTTATTTATAAGCACTGTTGGTTGTCACTTTTATCCCCTTACACTCTGAAGGCATTTTTAATGATTTCATGTGATTTCAAGTGGCATAATTACAAGTAATTGCTAACTTTTCGTAACTCTATAAAAAAAAGGTATCATCAAGTACATGGTCTCTGATAGAAAACCTGATAGATCTCTGATAGGTCTTTGATAGAAAACCCTTACATTTATTAAGAAAATTTATTTTGATCATGTTTGGTAGTACTTATGTTACACACTGCCGAGAAACCCCCCCAAAAAGTGATCCAATTTATTGATTTTATTATTCATGCTTGAATAATGTAAAGTACATGGAAAGTCATAAAATCAAGTTTGGTTTGGTTTACTTTTGGTTTATTTTGATAATATTCCAAAAGCTGTGTGCTCCTATGCTATGGTGTTCAGTAAATAAAGGCCCGTCAACCTGAGTGATCAATCCAATCCAGATGTAAAACAGTGTCCGATTGGTCTCTATACATCGTCCCTACACCCACCATAACCGAAATCCAGTTTCCATTGCTTTAATCCAGTTTCCAATGCATTTGCTTTAATTATTTTCATTTTTGGTTAAACTACAGCTTTAAAACTGTCATAGTTTTCATAAAATGTCCTACTTACAAATCGTTACAATAAGAACTGTTTCCAAAAAGTCTCACTATAAAACTTACTATAATCACATTGGCTGACTAACTGAAGAACATGAGCACATATAAAAACCGAATTAGACCACATTAATTGGCATTCATATACTGGAAACCCAACACTCACCCAGAGTCAGTATTAATGCACCACTAATCACATGACACCCAGATCAACAACCTGCCTTTATTGTTCAGTAACTTGATCACATTCTTAAATCAGTACAGCTTATTCGACTCACTTAAAAATCCATTCTTAAGACGATCAGGACAACATACATCACCACTGGTGGACATTTCCACAAACATCCCAAAGTGATCAATCATGCTTTAGACGTGCACTGGGAAAACCTCCACCTTTTGATGCACGTCCAGAAACAGCAGTGTGTGTGCTCTCATAACAAGGTCTCTCTCCTCGAGAGGTGAGAAGCCATGTTTGAAGAGCAGCCAAGAAAAAGCCTCCTGACGAGCAGATATTGTCTTTGTTTTAACAAAGTTCAACGAGAGGCAAATTAAAGGAACATCAAACCACTTCCCAGTACACTTGGCCACTAGGCCATATTGGAACAATGGAAGTGTGCATGTGCGCAAATATTGGAGATATGATCCGTAATCCGACTATGCGCAAATCTGTTAGTCTGACATGCTAAACGTCACCCCGTTGCTCTGAGATTGCTCTATTATAGCCTTAATTGCACATTTTGAGCGTTTAGCAGACCTCGTTTCCGAAAAAGACAATGGTGGATGTCAGAGAGTCAGCAACCTTTGGACCAAAGATAACTTGGATTGATCCATCACTGTCATAGCAGACAGGAGAGGGTGCATGGTGAGGAGGGACATCATGATGGCTCAATTTAGGAACTGTCATTCTTCAGTTTCCTGCCGTTTATGAATAGGGCCATAGTGAGTCTTTTGAGGTTGTGTGTGAAGTGACCTTGTCCCCTCAGCTAACCTCCTCCACACACACAAATCCCCCTCCCCCAGCCTCACCTCCCTGGGAGCAAAGAGAACTTTGGAGTGGTTTTGACGGCTGGTTGAGCCCAAATGTTGGATACGGGGTTGGCCAACAAGCTTTTGGTGGAGCGTTTGATGTGGTCAGGTCTCCTGCAGAACACAGATGAACTTTGAAAACTGACTCCCTGATTATCATTTACCATGTGTCTTCACATTAAGTCTTGAAAGGACCACAAACCACTTAAACGGTAAGTTTTTAATTATCCTAAATAAGGAAAGCCATAATCATCTCCATACTCGTGATATCAATTTAAATAAATGACCATAATCGATCATTGTTTAAAATGATAATGAATGATCAATTAATCATTAACCAACCTCTTAAATCCAAAGCAGGGGATGCTACTACCAACACAAAATCCATTTCATTTTAAAGCTACTGTAAGAAGCTTGGCTTTACAGTACTGAAAATTTGGGATTTTGACCATCACTTACCAAGTGCTTTTAAATTTGCTCTATTTTCATGGCATGAAAAAATAACCACTTTACCTGAAATTGTGATCTGTAAAAATAACATGTAAAACAATAACAATGTAAAAAGGTCTCCACTAACAGAATAACAATAAGAAGCATGTTTGTTAGAGAGACCAAACTATATCAAGTATTTGTATAAAAAAAAGTGCCACAAACACACATGTAAACAGTATACATGATCCCAGAATGGATTGCAAAGAATGGATTTTTTTTAGAGATGAACTGATATAAAAATTTAAATAATAATAAAAAAAAATTAAATTAAGAATTATCTTCCTATTATGTGTATTTAAAAAAAATCGATTTTCATATTGAGATTTGCTAAAGATTACATTACACAGTGTTATAAAATGATTTGTTTTGTTTGTTTAGACTAACTTTAAGTGAGTGACTATTAGATGACGGATACTATTTAAAACAACAAAAAACACTAAAATGCTCAAATATGGCAACCTGTAAACATCAAACGTCCGATAACCAACATAAACTGCATCCCTATAAAAAATTGTTACATTCTACACGAGTACTACTAGACTCGTACTTTTGAGAATATTACAACCTCAATTTAGGCAGATTTACATTTAAAGCATATTTAATTATTTCTCCTCAACAAAAATCCCCAAAAGCTAAGAATATTGCAATTATTATACAATTCCAATTTTATCATATCATGTGCAGAAAAAGGCTTGTTGCAGAAATGCCGTTAAAATAACTTTGAACTGAGTGTGCAGTTATAATTTTCATTATATAGATATCAATATAACATTATTTCTCCAGGTCCACACTTCACAACCATTCACCCAGAGAATAGACACGAAGTGAACACACATGCCTCACTAATTAGAAGTCCTGTCACTCCCAGCGCAGTTAAGAGACCATGTGGAAACACTGGTGAGTGTTTGTGGTGGAGGGGCTCAGGCAATAAGACCCCAATATCTCTCCCACCATCAAAGCCTTGCTGCCCAAGGCAAAGGCAACGGGAGCCAAGCACACATTCCTGTCACATATCAGATCCTTCCCACACCCATAACCAGCTGCGGACTTCACCACAATCAACACATCGTTCAAAACAAACAGCCTTCTATCAAATAATTGAAGAAACAATATATTTACTCTATTAAATCCAATTGCAATAACAGTGGGAAAAGGAAGCATTACCTCTCAGGATTAATGAGTTTCACACAGCAATCCAAAACTGATATGATTTAACTTTGGGAAGTTATCCAGAAGCAGAAGTATAGCATTACTGATTAACAGAAATGGGGAAGTAATCCTACTTTAAACAGAGGGATGATAAAAATGGAAGTAGAAGAGGAAAAAATAGTTCTGGAAGTAAAATCCCATTCATTTTCATAAGAGAAAATTAAAAAAATAAAATTATTTAAAATAAAAGAACACATTGCCTTTTTGCTTTTTTTTTCCTGTTATTTTTTAGCTTTGAATCCAAGTTTGATCTCTAAGCAGTTTGATGTGGTGCATGGGTTAGAATATGCCAATGGAGAGAATAAATCTACACTCTCAGAAAAAAAAGGTACAAAAGCTGTCACTGGGGCTGTACCTTTTCAAAAGGTACACTTTTGTACCCAAAAGCTGCATATTGGTTCCTTAGTGGTACATATTATCACCTAAAATGTACATATTAGCACCAGAAATGTACATATTAGCACCTGAAATGTACATTTTAGCACCTACAATGTACATATTTACACCTAAAATGTCCATATTACCCCCTAAAATGTACATGTTAGCACCTGAAATGTACATATTACTACCTAAAATGTACTATTAGGACCTAAAATGGACATATTAGCTCCTGAAATTAACATATTAGCACCTAAAATGAACATATTAGCACCTAAAATGGACAAAAGTTTACCTTTTGAAAAGGTACAGCCCCAGTGTACCTTTTTTTCTGAGAGTGTAATTATAAAAAAAGATAGACTATTTGTTAATAAAACACTAGAATATGGTGGTAAGTGTTCTGCTCTACTGCAAGTTCAAACTGCCAGCAAACTTAAAACAAAAAACATTTTGACCCAGTAAAACATTTCCATCTCTCGGTCCAAAATCTTCTTTCTTTCACCTCAAAACTCCAGCGCCTGAGAATAAGTTCCACTGACCGATTAGGAGTGGGAAGAGAGGGATGATTGGAGTGCCATGTGGTCTACATAAACTTCACAGCAGAAAAAGAGAAATGCACAGAAATGCGCAATGTTTCCATCTCTACTTTAATAGGAGAACAAAAAAGACAGGGAATGTGAGGGAGGGCTGATTAACAAAGTGGTGAGAGGGGAAAAGCAGCAACATTGAGGTTTTTATACATAAATTAGCCTGCCCCTCATGTTCATTCAATGCCAATTTCAATGCAAAAGCCTTTGAGGATTTTAGGGGGGGGGTTGCACAGGCACAAATGTGGAAAATAATCAAGCATTCTTTGTAAACAAATGGTTTACATGCATTTTTCACCACAATTTTGAAAATCACAAGTCTGGGAATGTTTTATCACGCAGGGGAACAACTTGCTTTCTTCAGCTCAAAGTGTTACAATTGGGATGCAAGACCAAGTTTGTTGCTATTACATTTTTTCATTTTCAACTTTAAGACTTTTATGTAGCCTAGAGATGACTATTATATCCAGCCACTGTTTGCTGTTGATAAATCTTGATACCGTTGTATCTTCTTGCTGCTGGCTGAGGTCACGATGACCCATCATGGGATTTTAATTTGAGCACATGTTGAACACCTGGGGGTTGTATTGGGTCTGGCCTTGGGCGCCAGGTCCTTATGTTTACTCTTTGAGATAAATGTCTACTGAGACTTGGGGGGGTTCAAAATAATGCCCCCAGGGCCCAAAGATGGTAGATAGGATCAGAGAGCAAGAGATTCCATGAGAAAAAAAAACAAAAAAACATGCAGGTTGTGCTTTGCCTCCAAATCAGATGGAAAGACTATCAGTGTGAGTGGCAGCGACTGGAGCCACGTGCCCCAGAAGACTCCAACACTGACAAAGCCTCTGTATATCATCTTTATGATGACATCCAAATAAAGACCTCAAAATCGAGTGACGCAGATAGACACAGACGCGGGTATAGAATCAGATGCAGGGAATGTGTGTCGAACAAAGCATGTGTTTCAGGTTAAGCAGTTAACAAGTCCAGCTAGTGAATATAAGGCTATGAGAATTGGTCATGATCCAACCCCCAGTAAACCAATAGTTGACACTTACCGAGAACTAACCAGAAAAAACTCAAAAGAAATGACTCGATATTACAAGAAAACACTGACACCTAAGAAACATATTGGTAGTGCATGAAAATGTCTTTTAAAAAGTAGGCTAGGCAGTTTTTTTCATGTATAAACACTTTTTTGTTATATTACTGGTTAAAACTTTCTTCACATCCTGATAGCAATCAATGGCATAAGTGGTCTAAATATGTACATCTTCTGTGGAAGTCTCCAAAAAATGTTTGATGTCAGGTACAAAATCCTATACTTGCCATTGAACAGATGTATTTCCATACCTCCGCACAGAGATCACATGTCATTAGCATGTTCCATGAAGCTATGCAGAGTTGTAGATCACCGCAAACAAATAGCAGCCGCATTTTACCGTTCCTCCTGAACCAAAACAACAAGCTTATACTGCATTCACGCCACCGTAATTACGAGATGGCATTTAGGATTTATGCATTTCTATCTCAACACTATCAACGCTGATATTAATCTGCAGCAGTCAGATGGTACAGGCAAAAGTTTCTGTATATTGTTTATGTTCATTATTTTTGTAATGTTACATGCTTTGAGACATGGGGTAATTTAACGGCGTCTCTCGTCTCGTGACTCTTTGCCGACTCTGCTCTGGCTGTGTCATGTGTTTTGAAGGAGGCGTGGCTTTGAAGATGCTCTGAAGGGAGGGTGGGATCTCATGCTTTCAAAGCTAACTTGCTATTGCTAGCCTCTCTGGAATTGCCTACCCCACCTTTAACAACTCAGTTTCAGACTGGACACTGAATCAATCAAATTTTAGAATCATCAAGACAAAGTTCATCTTGAATGCATTTTGATCCTGCTGGTGATTCATTGAGAAACAATGATCAAATGACATGTAAATGTCAAAAGCTTGTGAGCGATAAAAGAGACAATACTGTGGTCCAAGTGTTAAAGCACTTTAAATTAAACACAGCACAGCTAAGAAAAGACATTTTACCAAGTACACAGCCAAACCAACTCAACGCACATTACAAGTTGTCGAGATGTTTTGAGCACCAGAATAAACAACTGTAAACTCATTTGAAGACATGCTGAAAACTAAGGCACAAATCAAACTCATTTCTTCCCTCTGTCAGACAAAAAAATACCAGCCTCCCCCTCATGACCCTCACCCCCTCCTCCCTGCTGACTCAGGGGGCAGAGTCTGGGAATGTGATCTCTGGGGGTCTTGTCCCCCCAAAACATCTTCATTTAAGAAAAATAAATCAACACTTTTTGGTCAAATGCCGTTGGAGAGGAAATGGGGGTGGAAGGAGAAGGAATAAAATATGATTCCCTTACCTCCCTGTGAGAAAAAATACAGTCCTAGTTGGAAGAAAAGTAGTCATAGTTGGTTAAATTAAAAAGTATTAACTAAAAAGTGATTATTTTAATATTTTGGATGAACTCGCTTTTTTTAAATTATCACACATAATACATAATGAAGAGAATGAAGATTTTTTTATTATTAGTCATTTTGTTTGAAAAAAAAATTAATTGAACATGATTGGTTTCCTACAATCTGCCTCAGGCTCATACATATAAAGGACCTATAATACGAAAATATACACAACTTTTGAAAGCAGATGTAGTTTCTACAGAGAAAGACACCCAATGTAATACAATTTAATCCAAAATAGAATGTGCGCAAAATATATAAACATTTATGCTTATTTCTCAAATTGTTCACACAAAATTCCTTGTAAAATCTTCAAAAACACAAATCCTTAGACATTCCTGTCAGTAGGGTCTGATGCTGAATGAATTGACCACTTCAACCAAGCCGATAACCGATAATTAATCGGTTTTGCCAATTTGTTGGTCTATCCAAACTTGTTGTGTTAGTTAATGGATAATGAATAATATATGCATTAGAGCCCTGGTCACTTCACCTATGTTCAGTGATCCAATAGATTGCATTTGGCTCGAATGCAAACATTGATTATTCTTTTTTTGCTTTGGGTTTTCATGGATCTTGAAAGTCATGATCTGTCATTTGTGAAAACAACAGTTTAAACACAAGCATTAATGATGCTCTTGGTCTTATGTTTACGTTATCATTCATGTCCATTTCCTTGCCACTAAGTTTTTACAAAGTTCCCAAACATCCATCAATGCACCGTTACATTTCAAGTTTAAACTTCCAGCACAAAGGAACCAAGTGTTTGAATATAATCGATGAGACACACACAAGCATATAGCCTAGTATGAGTTTCTAACTCTTTGTAAACTCTTACTTTAGTAATGATGAGTGGCTCGCCGTGCTCGAGCCCTCCTTTCAGGGTGAATCCCCACGGAGCGCCTCCGTTCAGTTGCACATGGATGTGCTGGAAAGACACCAGCTGCTCTACGGTCTCCATCATGACTTCTGTGCTTTCAGCTCCGTCCGATCGACATGCAATCACGATGCAACCTCATCACGACAACCGGGGACTCCACGCATGAGGGGACAGGCGGTGGGTTGGCCAGTGATGGACTTTCCATGGACTCTAGTCTCTCAGCGGAGGAAGCGCTTGAGACTGATGAGTAGATTTGAGTGACAGATGGAACAGCCAATTAGGACAGAGCTTCGCTCTAACTGACCAATGAAATTATAACAAGGGCAGGAACTTTATCGACCGCTGTATTGTCCATTGTGCGACGGTCTGGGAAAGTTGGCCGTTATCAACTCTTGAGTCATAGCTTTCAAACTACAACAGCGATCATTTTTAACATGGAAACTGCGCTGGACAGGAACATTCATATTGGTCAAACTGAAATGTTAGCCAGTCGTGAGATTTTAAAGACAATTAAGTGACATAGTAACTTGTTCTCCCATTAGGCTATGTTGGGACTTTTAATATTTTAACTATATTTTAACTTAGTTATTTATAATAATAATCACTTCTCTGTTACGTGAGCAATAATGAACAGTCTCTTTTTAACACGAGGCGTGAAAACTAAAAAGAAACACATTCAAGAATTAAAATAGAAGAAAATGAGAGAGATGGCTTGCATTTTTTAAATGAAAATGCAACCTAAATAGAGGGTAATAAAAGTATATTGTATTCTGTTTCAATATACAATAACATGAAAAGTCCACATGGGGGAGCTGTTGCTTCATATCATGTCGAAGTGTGACAACACGGCGTTATATGAGTAGGAGTTCTGGACATGAGAAGGCACAAGCTGTATTTTTTAACCATTTAATAAAAGCTCATCCTGCAGCCAGCATGTGTGATGAAATCTTCAGGGTAACCACTTACCGTTCTTTACCAATCATTTCCACATTGATGAGCAACTATTTCTTTATCCATTCAGCTATGTGATTAACAGAAGTTTAGTGATGTCCAATTTGTCATGTTGTTAGAACATCTGCATTGAGCTATTAAGCTGGAAAGCCGATCAGAGACTGCAAAAACATGTCTAACCTGTCAAACACAAGAGGACAGTGAGAGAATATACTAACGCACACCATGCATGCTTGATCTGCCAATTATCTGAAGAGTCTGACAGAGAGAAAGAAAAAAAAATCTTTTTTATCTGAAATATTCGGAGAAAAGAAGTCAGAACTCGAAATTGCGAGGGGGAAAGGCAAAATTGTGAGTTTAAATTAAGAATTGCAAGATATAAACTCGAAATTGGTTGGAAAAAATTCAGTTTTGCGATCTTTAAAAATGTTTTATTGCATGCTTTAAACAAGCTTCCATAGAAATCGCTCAACAAGGTTGAGGGATTTAAACACACACACAAACAAGCAATAATCACAAGATGCTTATCAAACATCTAGCAAAATTAACATTTCAGATATAAGTTCAGAGTTCATCCTAAAGTACAGGACAGCTCCATCGCGAGACAGTGGAGGCTCTGACATTAGGAGGTGCTGCAGTTTACAGCAAAGAGCTTTTGTCAATGTACTCCCCATTATTTATATTTCTGGCAGTGGTGAGTGGCACAGACCTTCGTGCAGGGTACCAATCTGAACAACACATCCTACTAGAACACAACACTGATCATCACATTACCAATCTCTCTGAGACTGAGGCTCACCCCGTTTCACAGAAAAGTCTTAAGCCTTAGTCAGACTAAAATGCATAATTGAGCTTTTTTAACTAAAATCAACTTGCACTGACATCTTAATCAGTCATGTTTTTTTTTTCTAAGGGCACGTTTATAAAAGCCACATAACTGTCCTAATTGAACTAAGGCCTAATTAATCCAAACCCTGTGAAACCAGAGCATGTTTTAAAGTGAACTAGGTAGACCTCCATAAATAAGCCGTCATTTACCAGGCACTTTAATTCAATGTGGCTTTCAGTATATTTATTATAGTGACGTCCCCCCTGGAGCAACCTGGGGTTGAATTCTTTCCTCAAACCAATTACAGAAATTTATTACAATTAAGAAACCATAACATGTTCTCTCATTCCCCTTGTAAATTTTTATCAATCTCTTAGCATTCTGCATCCACTCATTTTAACGTAAATGTGCTCACTTTAACACAACTCTCATACACATGAATGCACATCCATATGAGACAGCTGAACGCACAGCAAGCACAAGCACCCTTACGTCGATGAACACACTTGGGCACACATGCAGTGTACATTTATGCATGACAGCGCACACACACACACACACATCAGCTCGGCTCTATTCTGGTCATCTAAATGCTGTTCATATGACAATAATGTCTCAGATTGGCATAAGAAATATATGTGTGTGTGTGTGTGTGTGTGTGTGTGTGTGTGTGTGTGTGTCTAAGTCTATGGTGCCCTTTCTTTTCATTCTGTCATATCTGAATTTCTCCCTTGACCTTTTTCTGTTTCTTAGGCATTTACTGTACAAGAGCAATTGGGTCAATATATCCCTGTCACCATGGCAATAAACCACTCCATTCATGCAAGCAGCTTGTCATCTCCATAGTAATGATCTGACCCTGACAGATTAATGCCTTAAATTCACACTTCCACAGGCAGTTATATGGCCGCATACTTCTAATATGCTGAGCCAAGGGAAATTTCTCTGCATCTCTCTTATCTCTGCTCACACACATTCCTATCGCTTAGTGGCAATATTTCTTCCCCCATTTTCCATGACATGATTTAAATTCAATACATTTTGTTTGTTAAAACACAATTTGTTGTAATGCTGTTTTATAAATCAAAGAATAGGACAGTGGACCTTGCTCAATGAATATTGCCTGTTTTTACATGTGAGAGAGTTTGCTTAAGAGATTCAATGATATAAAACATACAGATACAATATTTGAACCAATAGCAAATTGTACGCTACTAATAAAGCTATATGTTTATATCTGTAACATATAATTAGTCCAAAGATGACGAAGGGAGTTCTAAATCACAGTTCAGTTTGTTAGTTTTTCTGAATTTGCTAAAACACTAAACTCTGAACCAAATTCTCAATAGCCTAAACCAATTTGTCGAATAAATCACTCTAGCACTCAGTGTTTTTGCAAATTTCTAAACACACTCACTAAAACACATTTTTCACTGTGATGCACTTGTGTTTCAAAACGACAACACAACTACAACACAGTTGCCATTACACCCAACAACTCAAAATTGTTCACACCCATTTCTAATGACGTGACCTAACCAACTGTACATAATACAAGTCGGTTCAGACCCAAAACTGATTCAAAATGTTGCACTTAATGTTGATACCAACATTGGATGGAAACAATATAAGAGGGAAAGAAGGAATAGTGTGTGTGTATAAGAGAATGAGGATGAGAAACAGCAAGCTGTGGAGAATGTTGTCAAGGCTGGATCTGGCTTTAGGGTTTTTCCCTTTGCCTGCAGAGATGACAGTGTCTGTGATGTGGACAAAGTCCTCTGGCCAGACCAAAATGAAGACATGATGCTGAAGCAGAATCAGTCTCGCTCACTGGACTTGATTTTGCAGTTGCAACTCATCTGAGTGTATGTAGCATGCTTTTCATTTACAGGTTTTTTACTGTATAACCTTTTTAGGCTTTTGCAGTTGGGTCACTGTATTTTCACAGTATGCAAATGCATTCAGTATATATATATATATATATATAAAATCAACCTTACTGTAAGTTGTCATTATTAAACATTTTCCTTCAACTGTTGAATGAGTTTTTGAGAATTTTTTAGGGGAAAAAAACAGTCAACTATTTCTCACTACTTGCTGTACAGAGAGAGAGAGAGAGAGAGAGAGAGAGAGAGAGAGAGAGAGAGAGAGAGAGAGAGAGAGAGAGAGAATAAATGCTGAAGGAAACATTAACAATTTAATTTCAACAACTCAATTTAGCCTTCGCAATTAATTTAAATCGATAAATATATGTGTCTGTCTGAAAGTCACTCCCCCTCCTGTCACAACCGAGCTTGTAAGCGAGTGTCGCGTTTCATAACACTGAGGCATGCACGAGGAAGCGAGAAACCGTAGGTCGGTAAGCACAAGCAGATCTCATTCTGTTAGTATCTTGACATCGAATTCTGGAAAACATAAATTCAAAAAAGCAAAATGCTAAAATCTACTTTGTTTTTAGTGATCCAGTTCAATTTAGCAGGCCGTAATCGACACATCGTATTTTCCTGCAAATCTTCCCTAAACTAGCCACACACTTCCATTGCATTGATAGCGTAAATATGTCCGCTCTGTCGGATATTCGGTTGATATTAAGAAGCGGTTAGTAAAATAACATTGTAAAAGTCATAAATTAAACCCTAATTTTTGGACGAAGGTTTATTTTCCATTGCTAAGATAATGCAACCTTGTTAGCTTGTTTGCTAGCTAGCCAGACAGTGAGATACAAGCCACAATTCTTAGAAATGAAAACACAGTTCTTTCCCCTAATGTGTCATTGACATACTTTTGTTGGTTTATAGAAACACAGAGAAAATCATAAGCTTGTCTGAATGAAAAGAAATTGCATCACTGGAAATAAATAGGCAGCTTAAGCTGACATTAAATACTGTTGGGAAGTTGTGTGACAGGCTATATTCCACCTAAACCATTTTAAACAGTTTTTTATTGTTGTACATGCAGCTTTTGTAACCAGTATTTATTGAGATACTATGATATAATCTGCCGTTTTAATTTATGTTAAAAAACAACAACAAACATTTCTTACACTGCAGGACCATTAAAATGAGCCAGGGAAGGCAAAAAAAAAAAATTGCTTTAAAAAGGTGACAAAAATATAACAAGGGTTGACCATGTTGCAGGCTCTAACCTAACATTTTCATATAAATTGTAACCCTAAATCGAATCACCCACCAAAATATCAATTTTATAGAGAACTGTAATAACACGTTATTCATTCTAACGTGGCAAAACAACATAGGCTAATTATTCAATGAATCTCAAAAAGTAATTTTGATGGAGCATATCAGAGAGATAACATGTTGTTTGACCCATTGCCTGCGGGTTTTGCATTGACACGTGCACTTTATAAATAAATAAATCTGAGCACGCAAATATGCATGAAATTTGTGAGACAACAGTGAGTCATATATCAGTATCATATTTCAACATATAAAGCTTAGGATTGTTAGTAGGAACTCCCTAAAAACATTCAAGCAGTTACTGGCATTACAATTTAAGGTTATATTTACCTCAAACATTTAAATTTGTCATTTGCTGCTGTCATTTCAACCCTGTATCTTGTTCTGTGGAACGTAAAATACATTTTGAGAGATGTTTCATGCAATGGTAACCAAAAACATTTTATCATTGATTTCCAGCATTTTTCAAAACATGTCATTTTGTTGTGTGTACCACAGAAGAAAGACAATCATACAGGTTTGGAAAGACATGACGATGAGTAAATGACAGAATTTCCACAACTATCCCTTCATAATATCCTATTCATACTCTGCCATGTTATAGTGCTAATGAAAATCTTGATTGATTGTTTTTGTCTTTTACAGGGGTTTTTTTGTTGAGTGATTGATGTCACCGAACAAAGCTTTGAAAGATGAACCGGGGCCGGGGAGGGAGGAAAAGAACAGCACCAGAAAAATCAAATGCCCTTGAAACTTGTGACGAGGAAATATGTGCTGAGGTTCACCAGCTCTTCAACAAGGTTAGAGGTTATGTTCCCCCTGCTGGAGGAGAATGGATGTTGCCTGACCCAAGTGTGGTGCTCTGTGATCCTTATGCAAATCACCCACGTTTGCAGGTTCTGAAGAGATCACTAAATGAAGTGAAGAATCAACTCAGCGATAAAGATCTGTCAGTATGGCACCAGCATACTTGTTTCACCAACCGAGCAGGCGGCGTTACAGCCCACCTTCGCTCCACAACCAACGCAGAGCTATGCACGCAGGCTTGGGCCAAGTTCTATGAGATCCTTGGCACTTTTAACCTTCTTCCTGACAATGCGTTGAAGAGTGGCGAGTTGAGCTCCATACACTTGTGTGAAGCCCCTGGTGCCTTCATATCAGCTCTGAATCACTTCCTCAAGACGAGTGGCCTATACTGCGACTGGAACTGGGTTGCGAACACTTTAAATCCATACTACGAAGCCAACGGACGTGACTGCACTATTACAGATGACAGACTCATCGCACACACTCTGCCTTGGTGGTTCTTCGGATCCGACAACACGGGCGACATAATGCTTCAGAAGCATCTGCTGGAACTGCCAAGATTTGTGAGCAATATGCGCAGTGTTGATTTGGTTACAGCAGATGGAAGCTTTGACTGTCAGGGAGACCCAGGAGAGCAGGAGAGATTAGTTGCTCCACTACAATATTGCGAAGCCGTTTGTGCGCTGCTGCTGTTGGGAACCGGAGGCTCGTTTGTTCTGAAGATGTTCACACTATTTGAACACTCATCTGTCTGTCTGCTGTATCTCCTTGCATGCTGCTTCCGTTCCGTGAACGTCTTCAAGCCAGGCACAAGCAAGTCTGGAAATTCAGAACTGTATATAGTGTGCTTGGACTATCAGGCCAAAGAACAAATTCGACCATTGCTCTCAAAGTTAATCCGTAATTACGGGCCAGACTTGTCATCCACGGTGGCGCTCTTTCCCCGCCACTGCATTCCGGACTCATTTCTAAGTCAGCATGAAGAGATATGCACTTTTTTCCATGCTCTGCAAGTTAACACAATCCAGGAGAACCTCAGGCTTTTTGTAGACATGAGCATAGAACAGCGCAGGCAATTGGAGCAGCTCAGGGAATATGCAGCAGAGTTTTACACGAAACGTTTCAATGTTCACTATCTTCCCCGGAAAAGCTGGGTTTGTCGTGGTGGTGTGGCCAGATGGGTAAAACACTTTGAGAGGAAGCAAATGGGATCTTTCAATCAGCGCAAGGAGATGGAACTTCAGGGATGGAAGCACCGCCTTGCTCAAGGAAGTTATGGGGAATTAATAGAGAAGCATCTTGCGGGTAAAGAAGGATGTGGGGTTGTACTTAGTGGCCCATTGGATGAGTGCGATTTGGGCTCCTGGTTTGCCCTTGAGGGAGCTTCCCTGCCCAAAGTCTGCAGTTCCACCTTCTGTGACCAAGAAATGCTAGACTTCCTGAATGAAGCTCTAGAAGAGAAGCTGAGGGTCAAGACGGGGAATCATTCTGACAGAGTCATGCCAATATGCAACTCCTGCAGGATTGACTCCCCTGTAAGCATCTTATCTGAGATTTGCAGCCATCCGGATGTGACATCTTGTTTGGTGCTGGGAAGCCAGTCATGGTGTGATGGCACACTTGTAGGCATTCGATTCCAGCCAGAGTTTTTGCAAGGACCCTCCTGTTGTGATGGACGGGATTCCACGTTGCACGACGGACAACCAGACTATCAATTTGAGCTTCTGAACGCTGTGCTCTTTGCTCTGCAGAACCAGCGTCTTGGGTCAACCCTGGTGATCCCCTTGTGTTCGGCCTTAACACGTTTCACCTCCGGCCTAGTTTTCACACTCCACCTGTGCTTTAGTTACATTACATTCCGTTGCTTATCTGGTTGGCCTCCTGCTGCTCTTGTGTGTATGGGTTTCTCTCCACCTTCAACCCTACCCCGGCTGCTGGACTTTCTCCGGGACGTGATGGAGAACATGAAGAAAGTTAAACTTAAGCTGGGGAGGCAGGTTCTGCAGTTTGTACCTTTAGAGGAACTTCTCAGAGGGGAATTACCTCGTTTCCTGTCTTCCTTCAATTCTGCTGTCATCCGACAGCAGCTGCATGTGCTCATGCAGGTTGAATAGAGCACATAATGCTAGTCCTTTATGGCTATATCCTCTGGGAAAACTTTTGAGTTTGACTATGTTTGACTATAGTCTTTCCTGAGTTTACTTCAGTTAAAGCTGCAGCTTCAGTTTGTGCCAGTGCCACAGTGCACATTTAGGATATATTGGTTATAATGGAAAACAGAATACCTTTGTTTTATATATTTATACTGGGGAAAATCTTTCTTTACCCTTTAATATGGTGCATATGATTGCATATGCAGTTCATCGTGTTTATTTTAATATTTCATTGCTTATTTCTTTTAAATAGTTGAAATTATATGAGTTGCCTTGATCAAGTTGAATGTCCTGTCTGATTTATTAAAACTTTTTTCTTTAATGGACATATATGGAGTGTTTTCTTTAAAATATCTAGTTGGTAAAGCCCTAAATAGCAAATAACTGTTGTCAAAATGTAAGGTTGAATGGGACTAGATGTACATATTGGCTGGTATACAAAGAAAAAGGGCCAAGCCCAAAATGGCTGAAGACTAAGCTTTTAATTATCTTAACCTCAAATTATTGGTCAGGAAATTAGCAACATTTAAGCAAATACATTACTTAAAAAGCCATGACTGTCATATAAAAACAACAAAATGTTTTGGGCTGAATATGGAAAGTTATAGAGTGATGAATCACAATGAAGTTGAGTTGCATGGTGATGATCCTGAGCGATGTCTTGAAAAATAATATTAAATGCATCTCCACCATTTGATTTGGATGTTCATTTAATGTTTTGGAATAGAAGATAATATTGCAGAATGGCTTGCTTGCCACAAATGAAAATTTGTTATCTGAAGAGGAATGATCAGATGTTATTTTTCAGCAAGACAATGCTCCTGCCCAAATTGCAAACACAACCAAGACCGAGTCCATCAGGCTCATGTTTTGGTCTGGTCCTAATTTCCTGTCTAGTGTGGTGTGATTTTAAATGGTTAAAACCATTAAAAGACCATTATTTATTGGAACAAATATTTTTGGCTTGGCCAAATTTGTTTTTGCCCAGGAGTGTATGGTTGAGTACATCATATATGTTTGGCACTTGTGTGTAATACAACTTTATTGGTGCAAATAAGCCAGCAAGAATATATATATTAGAATTTGGGACCATTTGCTTGCCTTGAGATGAAAATAATCATCTTATACATGCTTACACCTACAGTACTTAAGCAGTAGAAATCATTTACAAGCAGGGTCATATTATTATAGTGTTCATTGCTTTATTGGGAACATTTGTAAGAGTACTGTATATCTGAGGTTAAAAATTTTTTTTCGCTCCTAGTTTCACTGTTGAATTTTGTCCTCACATAAAGTATTTTAAAAAAATAAGTAGGCCTATTGATCTGGCCAGCACAAATTTTGGAATGGATTTGCTCCTTTTTCTTAATAAATATTGTGACCATTTCAATATTCACCACTCTAAGTAAAGGTTTTGACTTTAACTCACTGCATGTACCCTGAATATAATAATAGTCAAGTGTGAGCCAGTGGCTATGTCATCTGAGTTATACATTTTTTATGTTGGCAGATGTGGATCTGGCTGAGTGATCCAACAAAAGACAGTGAACAACGTATGGCCTTTTTTCTGTCCAGAAATGTGTTTATGGAAATGTCTACGAATATGTGGAGAAGTGTCTTGTGAAGGTAAATATCTGACAAGTTCTCTTATCACACCCACACGTTGTCTTCTCATTTCTTGTAAGTGAAGAACGGTCTTATCTATGATTATTATTTAGCATGGATGGATTTCTGCACAGCAAGAGTGAGTTGTACTTGCATATGCATCTGATCTGCGGCTTTCTGCTTATCTCCCAACACTAACCTCATCCAATCATTTGATTCAGTTTCCATCTAAACTAATAAACACACAAAATAAATAGTGAAAGACAGTAGGTTGAAATGCAAAAGCTTAAAAAAGTATTTTCTTTCTTTTTAGAATATTAACAAATTCGAAGATTAGACAATAAGCTGTTGAGCCACACAACAACTTGTATAACTGCATAATTTACCACTTTCCCAGGCAACCATTTTTTTTTTAAATCTACAAATTATTAATCTTTAAAATTAGGGTTCCTTTACACAACAACGATATGCTTAAACCAGAGAAGGAGTTTTCCGCATAGGTACAGATGACACCATTCAATTCACACGAATCCGTGAAAACAATTAATGATGCTGTTCTGTTGCCAGAGATGACGATGAAACACTAGATTGAACACATAATTACGTATGTGCATGACGTCATCGTTTTCAGAGATTCTAGTATTTTTTTTTTTTTGTTTACATGGAGACCGCTTTCAATATTACGCATTTGTAGGCACCCAAAACGCGTTGTCGTGTAAATTAATGGCCAAAACGCATAAAAAGTTACAAATTTTTAGTTAAAAACCTTGTCGTACTTGTAAAAAAAAAAAAAAAACAGAATAGCAGACTAAATAAAGCTATTGTTTTTCGTTTGCCTGCACATGACTGCTGTTAAAGCTTTGAGCACACTCATTAACATGTATAGGATGGGCTGCATTAGCATTTTGATGTAGTAAGACATATATTTACAAACAGAAACACATACTATACTAGAGTCAATTTTACACTCTGCAGAACAGGAGCGGGGAACTGCTGTGCAAGCCTTTTGTGGTTTATAAACAATCAGGACTATGGACAGATTCTTAGTTGGAGTGGGATTTTCATGGATGTTCCTTCCTCAGCCTCATCAACTATCGGCTTAACTTTTTTTTTTTCTATGAACACATTTTCCTAAAGAATTCAGTAAATACTGCTTTGAAGTGCCACGCATTTGCACATGCTCAAACATTATTTCGCTAAGATCTTCACAGCCTATGAGATTATTCACAATAATATCTCTCACTGAAATCTTGTCATATGCCACATGTTCATATTGGATATTAAATCCAATGCTCTAAAACCTCTTTCTAATGTCACTCTCTTCCAAGAGGAATGAAATGCATTATGAGTTAAACATTAAACTGATCTGAGATTTGTTATGGGGAAACAACTGGTCTTAGTACTGAGTTATATCTAGGATACATGCCAAGATGTGATATATTAAAGAAAGTGTTATATTTTGTGGAGTGTTATAAAAATGATATAGATAAGATATTAGTTATGTTTGCAGTGCTGCTTCTGTTGAATGGTGAGATCTAAGTCAGTCATTTGTACATTTTCTCTTCAATCATTTCTAAATATAATAAGAAACATTGCACACATTTTCCAGACAGTAAATATATTCACCTTTTCTTTGTGTGTGCGCATGATTCTCTTTCTTTAAAAAAAAAAGGCCAGCTGTAATTTAAAAGTTATGTGTGTGTGTGTGTGTGTGTGTGTGTGTGTGTGCGCGCGCTTTAGCTTCAGCCTGAGCAGTCTGAGTGGCGCATACACAGTTTTTGTTTAGTCAGCAGCACACACAACCCTTTCAGTAGAATGACTAAATTGAACATTTGCTTTTTAAGCTTTGTTCAAACTGGAAATCTGTTATTTAATACTGATTAAAATCTCTCACATTTTCTATCTCTCTTTTCCATGTCTATCCTGTCAATCAAACATGCATCGCCTATTACACTATTAAAAAGGCTATTCCATGATTTGTTGCTACCTTATGTTCTGAAGAAGAAGCCTTTTGTCTTCATTACGAACCATTTTTCACTATATGTTTCTTATTATTTGACTAATTGGAGATTGATTCCTTTTTAAAAAAAACATATTAGTAATACTAATAGATTACTGGAAAATAGACTATTGTTAGTGGGTTTGTATATAGAAACCTAGGGTTCTTGACTCAATATTAAAGAACCCTTAATGTTGACAATGTTCTAAGAAGAAATGTCATCAGTGATTGCATAATAATTTCATGTTTAATGTTTTGTTTTGTTTTTTAAATCTAGTGATAATGTGTTTATGGGCTGTGGTTTATTCATAATTTAATTAAAATTGAAAATGAATTAAAATAAAATAAATTAAAACTAATTCAATAAAATGATGGGAACCCCTAAAAGGTTAGATGAAGATTCTGACAGATCCATTTAGGGTTCTATATAGAAGAACCTTTTCTTCTAGTGGAAGTCATCCTGGGGACTTTGAAACATCAGATATTTTTTACACCAGAAGCTTTTTTAAAACCTATATTCTTAAGAGTGTGTAGTTGAAGTTAAGTGACTTCCCTGTGCGTGTTTTGTCATTGCTGAGTGTGAATATTCTGATGGTCAGTAATGCAGTAGGAGGTGCTTATCAGAGAACACATGAATATGGCAGAAGTGGCACGGCTTATTCTTGACTTTGGAGAGGATCAAGGCAAGCACATATGTTTCATTTGTTCAAACGAATGACATTCTACATATGTGGGCACATTTCGCAGATTGCACCGTATGTGATTCCCTTTGCTGCCCTCTAACACTGGACAACATGTGCCAATCTGTTGCATCAGGTCATGTTTTGTGGTGGCAGAAGGACAGTGATCACTGTCACTTAGTTGGATTATGGAAAATCTGGTTGTGCACTGTTTTTTTTTTTGTTTGTTTTTTTGATGAAAAATGATGATGATCTGGTCATCATTTGCATGCAGAAAAAACAGGATGATAGAATTTGCTGTTGAACTGTTAAACGTATTCACTAAAACTAAATGCACTACTGTCAAAATATGTGGGGTTATTAAGATAACAAAAGATACTTTCTTTGATGCATTATAATAAGAATCTTAAAGAAATTGTCACTTTTTCTACAATAATGCTTTGTAGAACGACTGTTTTTAACATGGATCATAATAATAGATCTATTTTCAAGCTTTTTGAGCTTTAGAATGATTATTGAAGGATTGTGTGACTCTAAAGACTGAAGTAATGAATTTCATCACTGAATTACATTTTAAGATGTATTTAAATAGGAAACAGGTATTTAATTTGTTTTAATACAATTTTTTATTTTATTTTTTCACAATTTTTTATTTTTCCAGAAAGAAATATTTAGCAAATAAATGCAGCTTTGATGAGCAAGACATTTTTAAAAATCCTACTGACCCCTAATTTCTGAATGATACATATGAGAACACTTTAACATCTTTTTATAATCTCTGCCAACCTTCTTACTGCCCCTTTTTAATCTGTTAAATGTTTCTGCTCTCATTCTCCCTCTCTTGCAGTGAGTGCGTAAGTGCAGTTTCAAGGGGCTCGCCAGCATATCCTTCTACAAGTGGCTCTCATCATCACCAATCATGTCAGGATTACAACAGACTTTTCAAAGGTAATGAAAATATGCTGAAGATTATTCACCAACTCAGCCAGGACCTGCAGAGACATGTAAGCATCCTTCTGTCCAAACTGCTAAGACAAGTGTGTGTTTGATGAATAAATGATACCAATTTAGTTTATGTGCAATACAGAGATTGCTTTTTATGGCATATTACTGCCATGCCTTTACAGTTTCTCTATATGTCTCCTAATCATTTTGTAATCCCAGTGCTTCCCCAAACTCTCTCTCTCTCTCTCTCTCTCTCTCTCTCTCTCTCTCTCTCTCTCTCTCTCTCTCTCTCTCTCTTTCTTTCATTTTCCCCCATAAATATCCTGATATGTTCATTGGTTCATATGTTCATTGAAAGAGGGGGCAGGGAATGAAAATTCCACATCCCCTATAGATTCATACACAACAGGCTAACATCCATCCATCCATCCATCCATCCATCCATCACCTATCTATCTATCTATCTATCTATCTATCTATCTATCTATCTATCTATCTATCTATCTATCTATCTATCTATCTATCTATCTATCTATCTATCTATCTATCTATCTATCTATCTATCTATCTATCTATCTATCTATCTATCTATATGTTATGTTTATATGTTAAAGAGTACACTTTATTATGTTGATATATACATAACATTTTTCTGTTAAAGAGTACACTTTATTATGTTGATACATAAAATGACTTACTAAATTTTATATAAAGCCTCCCATATCTTTCTAAGCGACTCCAGGCAATGTTGGTCACTGTCAATATACTTTAGGAATCTTTGATGCTATTTTCTGCTCGTGGAAGCATGCGAGCCCGTAGGATTTGCGAACATTTGAATTAATTTCCATAATCCCGCTGTGATGCTCCTAGAGTACAGATATGAATGAATTCGACTGCAGAAGCTGTTATAATAACGCGCTATAATATACCGCCGCCTTTTGGTGAGTGTGTGAACTGCACGCTTCAACAGTGGCGGTGGGGGGTTTAAAACTGCTGCCTCTGTCGGGTTAATTCCAGTGACTCGCATAGGGGTAGAGGAGTGCTTCAAAGACAGGGCATTTGTTTTTTTGAAGAAGAAGAAAAGACAAAGACGAAAAAAAAAAACTAAGGGAGAGAAAACTGTAGGCTGGATATGGCAAATAAAGCACCAGAGCCCATTTCTCTGCACCTGGCGGAACTCACTGCCACCCAGTTTCTAGACATTTGGAATAAATTTGATGCTGACGGTGAGTGTAACGTCCCGGGACGAAAAGCGTTCTTAATTTAGTCGTACGTCAGAGCCTATTGGGCTACTTACCCTGATTTATGTATTGCATTTGATTTATGACTTACAATTAAAATGATAGGCTATAAAACTTGTATAATTATATTTGAGCTTATATCCTGTACATTTTATGTTAATAATATAAAATAATAATGATTTAAAAAAAATAAGTAGCCTAATTAATAGTAGATTTCGTCAATATGAGCTATGCTTTTGGAAAGAGTCTCTGGGTGTACGCAGTTTTTACTGATGGAGAAATATATCTGATATATTTTTGTCAAAAAAAAAAAAAAAAAGAATCAAACCTTTAAAATGCATTTTATATAGCCTATATATTTTTGGCCTATATTCTTTTGTTTCTACTCGTTTATTTTCTGGTTAAAAACATGTTTACTTTGTGCTAGCCTACCGCACACACACTACGTTTTTATTGTAGGCTATTTTTATGTAAGTTTCATATTAGTCCACACTTATTGGAAAGTAATTCATTGAGTTAATACGTTCAAAATGAACAAAAGTTAATGCAAGTACTTGAGCAGTTGCCACACCCGTTTAATTCAAGCTTATTGAGTCTCTTTTGAATATTAATGGACTGTCGTAGGTTGAGAAATTTTAGGGGGATTCTCATTTCCCGAATGTAATTGTATGTTTTGCTTGACCCACATAAAGTGATGTTTTAGGATCGTTTTGTTCAGAAACATTCGCTTGTTTTGTGGGACCTGGCAACACTGCTCTAGCGGGACACTAATTCAAGTTGAATCCTCGTGCAATGTGCAATGCAGTTTTACGCACAAGCGTATTCTTGAATAATTCAGGGAAATTGAAAAAGCGCCAGTGGGATGATTGCCTGCTATCGCCCTGTTAACTTCTTCCAGCGTTAGGGTCGAGTTTGTCTCTGTAAATTATGCCCCACAGGCATTGTTGGCATTATTGATTTCACTCTGGAATTGAATCTTTCCTTCCAATTGATTTGTGTGTCAGCGTTTAAAAGACTTCGAAGATGAAAAGGGATGGGTGGGGGTTGAAAGAGAACCAGTCCAGCTGGGGAGGGGGAAAAAAACAACCTAAGATGCTTCGCTGCTTTTTGCTAGTTTAAGTTGGCCTCCCAGTTTGCTCTTCATTTGGTCAACCTGGCAAAGATGGCACTCAGCTGGATTATCTGGTCAGCCAGATGGTTTTCAAGTCTAACCTGCTGAAAACTACCCAAGACTAATTATGAGACCAGCCAACAGACTAGAATGACCAGTATAGGAGGCCAGATAAGACCATCAAACCATATTTAACTGGTTTAGGCTTAGCATGGAGTTTCATAATCATCTTGTTACAGACTTTCAGACAGTAGGTGTATCTACTAGCCTATCAAACCTGTTTTGCTTAACCAATCAAAGCAATCTGCATGACCATCTAAAAAAAAGTTTACAGAACTCAGCAAACATCAGCCTTGTCAGGGTGGGAGACCCACTAAAGACCAGCAAATGATCTTAAGCTGGTTTTTCATCAGAGAATTCAAGTAGTTGTTGAAATCTGCACATTGGAAATCGCTATTTTTTATTAAATTGAAATAGATCCATTTAAAAACGACTAGACTGAGAAACTGCAAACTGTCTGAGATGCAATAATTTTCCCTGAACAAAGCAGACGTTTTTTTCTAAAGAAAATATGAGTAAAATCCCTCATTAGCTGATTGAATTTATCTGTCCTTCAGCATTTTAAATCAACAAGACAAGAACTGACAATCCCCTTATTTCATTTATAAAGAGGAAATGATTGTCAAGTTAGATCAGACAATGTGAGTTGAACAGTATCTGTGTGTCTTGGATGTTCAGTTTAAAATCATAATTAAATAAATGAACTTAAGTTATTTTCTTCTAGGCAATGGCTGCATTGAAGGGAAGGAACTGGAACATTTCATCCGTGAGCTCGAGATAGCACGCAAAAGTGTGGTGAGTTACACATTGTGTGTGTTCGTTAATTACGGCAAAAACATCAGATGCAGTTGTAAGCGGTGATCTGAATGTCACATACAGTTATTAAGAACTGCAGAATGAAATGCTTATATTAATCTAGCCTAATGCACATGCCATCTGAGCAGATACCATCTGGCTGATGTTTTCTAATGTCAATACAGTTTCTGCATGGCATGCTTTAAAGATTTTTTTCAGTGACTATTCACTTGGAACATTTTTTTTTTGTTGACTTAATTGAAGTAGGAACGGTGCTGTTTTACATGTCAGACATGTTTGTTTTCAGGATCCTTCAAATGCTTCGTTCAAAGACAGGATGAAGGAGTTCATGCTGAAATTCGATGAGAACGGTGATGGGAAGATTGAGATGTCAGAGGTAAATTCCCACCCTTTTTCACCACCAAAGCAATGGTTTGGAGCTCTGCAGAGAGACTGTTCTGAGATTAATGGAACACCAGGAGGAAATATAAAGAGCACAATGAGGGCAGATTAGGAGTTTGAAGGAGGGCAGAAGGTGGCATCTATCGAGGGGATGATGGAATGACGAAGGGAGGGGCAGTGAGAAGAATGAGTGGAGGGAGAGATGGATGAGGGGGAGGGAGAGGATTGGGGCGCGACGTCCATCATGATGACGGCACGAGCGAATGGATAAAATGATTTATGTTGGAAGAAAAACCACACTAATCCATTCACAGAGACCACATGAACATTTGAGCTCCTTCCTTTCGCCAATTAATATCAGTCTGCTTCAGTTATGGAGCTATTGACTTTTTTTGGCTGGTTGATTTGAAATGGTTTTAGCGTTTACATTTCTTTCCCTTTACCTATTTGTCAGTCCTATATAGCTTAGTGGAGGTAAAATGGTTTTGAAATTATGAGAAGAGCCTCTCCGTGAAGCAGATTAAAGCTTAGTTAGTAGGAGATCCTGCAGTTAATGCAGAAGGGATGTGGTGGCATTATATTCAAATGATCTGCATCATGCAAATCTCACTGTATTAGAAATTGTAAATGACATTGAACAAAATCCATACGTGGTCCATATGTGGTATGTTTGAATGTTCACTGTTTTTCACTCACACAATCTGGTACACAATCTCAAATTTGCCACTTTATCTTGAAAGGCTTGAATGAGTCAATAATTGGTTTTTCTGTGTGTTGCGTGTGAATCTAAGATAGAAGCTCAGATTAGCCATGCTGGGATCATCGTATCTGTTATCTGCTTTTCTGCTTGACTTTGGTAGTGAGGTATCAGCATGTTGAAGTTGTCTTTTGATGTTAGTTGCACTCTTTTCATTCTTGCTGGGATGAACAATAATAATTTGTTGTTAGTTTCTTTTCGCAGAGGAATAGAAATCAACAGAAAAGAGACGTTCGCTTTTTACAATATTGAAAAGGTACTAACAACAAATTATTATTGTTCATCCCAGCAAGAATGAAAAAAGTGCTACTAATTTCAAATAAAGCTTGTTTTGGACTTTCTATTCATCAAATAATTCAAAAAAGAAAGCAGCACAAGACTGATAATAAGTAATTTTTGCTGAACACCAAATCAAAATATTAGAATTACATTGAAAACTGAAATGATGTCTGCTTTGATCCATCAAACACACACATGCACACACACACATATATATATATAATAACCATTAGATGATTATAAAATTATTTTTGTCCTCTATCTAGTAATACTATCCACATCCTTCAATCAAACAAATCATTGCTTGGACTGTAAGGCTTAAATCTTTCGCTTTTTATAGACAGAAGGTGTTCTTCCAGGCCCCAAGTTTGTGTGTCAGTGCATTCAGAGGTGGAACTTGTCATAGACTGATGGTTTCAGAGCTTTACTAACTTTTCGGTTTGGTATGGTTTAGTGTCCCTTCAGCAGTTCAGCATTGATGAGCTCCTCTGTTGAGGCCCGGAATAGATAACCAAGTGCGTGAAATGGTCTCTCATCCCTATCCAGCTCTTGCAGGCTTTCTAACCAGGCATCAACTCAGACAGCAGCACTTGGTTGATCGTGTAGCAAAAGCACTGCTTTGGATAAGAGCTTTGTGCTCCACTGTGCGGCTGTCCATGGTGCTGAAATCCCATTCAGTGGAATTACAGACTGGAGTCAAAATGGAGCGGTTAAGAAAAGAATGCACAGTTAATTTCAAGTATATTTGATGTTTATATTATAAGTAATACATAGTAGTGGGCAAAAGTGATTTTTAATGACCCTACAAGTTTGATTAAAACATTAAAAATATGAGAAAAATATTTTATATATTTTTTTAAAGATTTTAAAAATGAGGGAAGAACAAAACAAAGGCAAATCTCAGCAACATAATTTATTTTACTATAAAACAAAAATGCATAGAAAATTTCACAGGAACAACAATGCATTGACTATTATATTATATGTCTTGTACTTGTACTATATATACTGTACTATATTATATTTCTTGTATTTCTGGCACATTTTCAAGAAACTATATGTATATATATATATATATATAATTAAATGTTCAGTGACTGTTCAGTATATTTAATGTCAAGTCAGCACTACAAGACTTTTTCTATTGATAATTAAACTATTGATTTTTTTTAATCAGTGATGATATTATGAGTAACAGTGATTTGATTGTCTTTCTCTCTTTATCTTTTACAGCTGGCCCAGATCCTGCCAACAGAGGAGAATTTTCTATTGTGCTTCAGACAGTTTGTGGGATCCAGTGCAGAGTTTATGGCAGTATGTAACACACAACAACATCCAATGATTATTTTGTTGCCATATCTTATAGATATCCTGATCTGTTGAGACTTGAAGTGAAATGAATTTCAACTCGACATTAGTTTTTAAATTCATTAGTTTTAAAAATGATTGTTTTATTGTAAACATGAAATATCTTTAAATAGCTGAGGTGCTTTTATCTACATCTGTGTGAAAGAGAGAGCTAGAAAGATCTATTTGCAGTAGGTTATCCATTATGAATGGACTGCAATACTTAAAAGAACATAGTGTGTGTATGTGTGAGTAACTGGGTTAATGGAGGTTCATTTGTACAACATGGTGATTTTGTAAATAATACAAAACATGTTCATTCTGTTCATCTGAGTTGTAGAAAATCAAATGTGTGGATACAATGAAGATATTTTACTAGCATTACAGAGGAATACACAAACGTACAATAATGCACACAATAACACATCCTGGCAAATCAGGGCAAGTGGGTATCCCTCCACATTAGATTAGCTCACCAGTAATCCCAGTGTAATTCCCAAATACTAAATTCACTGGTTTAATCAAGATGACAATGATATAATCACATACAAATCTGATGTTTGATTGAAACCTTGTCGGTTTCACCTTAGCAGGGCAAAGAATCTGTACATGTGTGGAGGTGTCTGTTTTAATGCTATTGTTTCATTTTTTAGGCTTGGAGAAAATATGATAATGACCGTAGCGGATACATTGAATCCAATGAACTGAAGGTACAACTCAATAGGTCACACAGAACTTCAAATAGCTATTATAGATCCATTACTAAATAAAATCATTTCTTTGCCCTAGGGCTTTCTCTCAGATCTGTTGAAGAAAGCAAACAGACATTACGATGACAAGAAACTGAATGACTATACACAAACCATAGTGAGTAGACACACACAATTCACACATATACACAACACACACAACTGCTCTTTGAATTATGCTTTTTTCCTGCAGCTTAAAATGTTTGACCTGAATGGTGATGGAAAACTGGGATTGTCCGAGATGGCTAGGTGAGGTGGCCTCCGACTCCTAGTGAGTCGCATATTAATGCAATATTGTTTATATTGCATATAATATTGTATGTTATATTTTGTCTTTAGACTGCTTCCTGTGCAAGAGAATTTTCTGCTCAAGTTTCAGGTAAGATCAAGCAGTCTTCGTAGTGTGGTGCTAGCAACACCAAGATCATGTGTTTGCTTCCCGGGGAATGTATGACCTGATCATGTAAACTTTCAATGCAATGTAAGCTTGTTTGTCTCCTTTTGATTAAAAGTGTCTGCCAAATAAATCACCTTTATTTAAATGTAAGTATAGTGCAGGGCCACATGTTCTACAGAGTTTAGTTCCAACTCATACCTGTAGTTTACAAATAAGCTTGAAGGATTTGATGTCATACACTGATCGGTCTGTGCAGCGCCACTTCAAGTCAAACAAACCTAAACTCTGCGGTGCTGTATCCCTCCAGGACTAGAAATGAGCATGATTACATACACCCCGATACGCTGATAACTCACAAAAATCAGCTTGTTTGAATTAACCCATTAAATTAACCTGGTAATGCAAATAAACCTTGTTTATAAGACTTTATTTTTTAATTAAGGTAGTGACGTCAACTTAATCATTCTTGTGATGTGAGGTGATGTTAAATAAATAAGCAGTATTTTGACTGCACCACTTCTACCATGGCTGCACGAGATGAAAACACATTTTTATAATTACTTGAGTCAAGAAAGATTCAGTTTGCTACTGTAGCCATATATTTCCCCATCCCTTACTGTGAAACGCTCACTCTGTCTGGACACGCTTAAATCTGCTGTAAGGATGCTTTTCTGTCACATATCACACATTCTCAGTTCAGAAGGCAGGTTAATGTATTTAGATACTGGGCGAAATTGGGATAAGGGACAAAAATTAGTTTTTTCTGAAAAGTAATACAGGTTAACACTTTTACATGACCACATGCATTGTCATTGGGTTAAGAATGTGCATGTAAACAAGCTCAGTGGTATATCAGCTAACCATTAGAGCAAATTGTAATGTTGCAAATTGGCAAAAAAGGTACAAATACCAGTACAGTGCAAATGACATGTGTAGCATAAAATATATGGTGTGTAAGGGCAGAATGTTGGTTAGAATTATAAAATGTGCAAAAACAGAGTGCAGCAGTAGCAAGTGTGAAATGCTGGAAGCTGAGGAGGAGAAGCAAAAATGAATACACTGGCCAGTGGCCATTGCTAGGTAGAATGGCAGTAGCATACAGAAACATGCATTATTACAGGCAAATGTGTATTTGGGTACCTAGGTTTGTTTGTGTTTTTTTCCGACTGTATGTGTGTTTATAGGTTTTGTCTGTGTGTGAACCTAACAGCAGATTGCTAACTGATTTCTGGCACAGGGATCATGGGCTGATAGGGATTACTTCAATCCTACTGTAGTTATGATAATCTCCATAGATTATTCTTGAACCTGGAGATGTACTGTATCTGGCGCAGTCTCTCCACATTTACTGTATTCTCTCTCTCTCTCTCTCTCTCTCTCTATATATATATATACGCACACACACACACGCACATAGTATATGAATGTGATTTCCCCATCACATTAAAAAAATAATATTTTTAATATATTTTTATTTACAATATATTTTTAAATAGATTAATTTAACAAAAGTCATGTTGACTTTAATGATTAGTAATAATGTTAAGACTCATCAGACTGTGATGAACTTTTTTAAGTCAGTCTTTTTTTGTGAATGACACTTCTGTCATTTTTTAATAATATGAAAGCATATTGAAATTAGGTCTGGTGGTAATACATAGTGACATTAAATAAAGTTATACATTATATGCCTACATTATACCATTACATATGATATAAAATACACAATATGTATAACATTATACAACTTAAATGTGCTGTTTTTTGGCGTTATTTGTAACTTAGATTCTTTAGTATGTTCATGTTTTTAATGTTTGCAATATACTAGGAGCACATTCATTCAGTAGGTGAATCAGGAGGCATTGTAAAACTATTGTAAGTTGTAAACTGATATACAGTTAACTTTTGTGTGCTATATCTCACATGATTTTTACAGTAGGTGCACTCTCTCGCTGCACTGTTCTGTTATAATCCAAAGGATTTGGAGGATCTAGTTATGAAAATGCAGGCCTTCAAAATCAAATCTAAAGGGAGATTGATATTACACCACAGAATAACCGTCTATTTTACACACGCATACATTGAGCATAAACTAATGTTTTTTCCCCTCTCTTTATTGCCAGAACTTCAAACTATCTGCTGAAGAATTTGAAGTCATCTTCAACTTTTATGACAAGGTCAGATAATGTGTATATTTCTCATGCTTGTGTTCTTGTTAATTTATTAATTAAGTTAATAATACACACATATAAACAAAAAATAACACTTTAACTCTACTATATCAACCACAAAGCATAACTGACATATATTTGATGTGCTTGTTTTTTCATCTGGAAGATGTATTTTTTTTAGAGCATTTGCTCATCTGCAATACATCTAGAATATGATCCGTCAGATGTGGGCTGTTGAATGGGCTGTTTTTCTCCTTTTTTCTTTAACAGGATGGAAATGGTTACATTGATGAACATGAATTGGATGCACTGCTGAGAGACCTATACCAGAAACATAAAATGGTAACTTGGTGTTGGATGGGAATTTAGCACTCTATTACATCTTTTAATTGAAAGTGTGTCGCAAAAGCTGCTTCTAAAGGGTCATACAGTGTATAGGCTACCTCAAAAAAGACATTTACACAGTTTAATGCTGCAGAGTGGGAAAAAATGGTCATTGAAACTACAATTGCTGAAAAAATGGTTTTAAATAGATTTTTTAAATGTCAAATTATGAATATCGATACACTACTGGTTAAAAGTTTTGGGTTGATTAAAAAAAAAAGAATTTAATACTTTTATTCCACAAGGATACGACATGAAATTAAAGTGACAGTAAAGACATTTGTAATTTTACAAAATATTTCTATTTTAAATAAATGCTGCTCTTTTGATTTTTCTACTTATCAAAGAATCCTGAAAAATATTTTCTCAAAAATTTTCCACAAAAATTGAGCAGCACATTGATTATAAATAAGAAATGTTTCTTTAGCAGTAAATCAGCATATAAGAATGATTTCCAAAGGATCATGTGACACTGAAGACTGGAGTGATGATGCTGAAAATTCAAAGGAATAAATTACAAATTAAAAATATATTAAGATAGTAAACTGATAATTTAAAATTGTAATAATATATACAATATTACAGTTTTACACTATTTTTACTGTATTAATGCTGCCCTAGTGAGCATTAAAAAAATGATGCACTGATGCTGCATTTCAGCAACAAACATGACTGGTCTGAATTCTTACAGTATAGACGTCTATGTTTGTCCTCTTTTAGGTCGTTGACCCTCAAAGTCTGGCTAGCTCAAAGAAGAGCATCATGGCGTTGTCTGACGGAGGGAAGCTATTCCGCACAGAGCTGGAGATTGTGTTATGCAAGGATCCGTCAGTGTGAACTCTGAGCTCTTAACTCTCACTTCCTCCTCTGTACCTTCACCCACCCCAATCTAGCCAAAGCAGGTGCATGCGGTGGCTCTGTTCCACCTCTTATCCTGCAAAGTTAATCAGCATCCACAACATACCTCCTCTCCATGGCATGCCTTTCCCAAAGATATGGCTTCTTCTCGATGTGTGCATCTCTTGTTTGTCTTTTTTATGTCAAAACATAATTATGACATTGTAATGGATATTTGGTCTTTGGTCTAATTTTCCTGCTTGTACCAAATCTTTAATTCGGTTTGCCATGTGTGCAGTCTGCTCTCTCTCTCCTCCATTTCCTCCATCATTTTTCTCTTTCCAATCTCTCCCATATCTCCTCTTTTGTGCAGGCTGTAGACTGTTATGTTTTGCCAACACTGCTAAAAGAGTAACTGAAATAAATATCAGATAAGACATTTTACTGTCAGTACTGTCCTGCTTTCTTTCCTCTAAACCTGTTTTTTTCTGTACACATAGGACCATATTTTTAGGCTATGTTTTGTTAGGTACCATTAAAGCCCCAACATTAAATATAACTGAAGTTTCTGTTATGGAAGATACTGGTTATAATGGGCGGGCACCTATTAACGCAGTTTGGATGTGCCGGCTTCTTGGGCGCACTGTGATCTCATTTTCCATTTAGATAAATCCAAAAGCAGTTAACTTATCTTTGTGTGCCTGCAAGTAAAGGCACACATCCGCATCTTCAAGCCAAAGCGAGCGCAGGAGCACAATGAAGTGTTTAGAGCTTATCTTTTTCATTTTCATGGTACGAATGTTCTTTGTGCTTCATTAATCTCTGATACAGGATAGAATTGGACGAGGATTGTGGTGTTGAGACAGTTTTCTTAGCATTGAAATTGACCACAAAATTCTTAAGGTGCCATTTTTATGCGTGTTCTGTTGGGATCATATAGGTCTACATTTTATTAAGGACTATTTTTGTATTATATTATAACAGTATTTGTGTTCTAATGTTCAGACAAGGTTCTGTCAGAGTTATGAACAAATATTATTCTACATTAATAGAACTTCAAAATTATCTGGGGCCAGTTGCATAAAGTCGGTAACATGAAATCGTAGATTGGTCTAATTTGATACCGAACAGTAGGACTGATTACTAACTGCTAGTTGGTCATAGTAGTTCTGAGGACTTGAAGACATTAAGATGGCTATGTTTATGCAACTGGTCCAAAATGTTCTCAAACGTTAACACAACATTAAAGCTACACTGTGTAACTATTTTAGTTTATTCTTAGCTAAAACACTTAATTCTTTCAAAAATATACAGTATGTATATTCACCGCTAAATGGGTCACCGCTAAAAATCACACAGTGTAGCTTTAACATCTGCATTGTTTTTTTCTAATGTTCATCTAACATTTTTTTAATGTTCCAACTTGTTTCAGGATGTTCAGAAATTAATCAAAACGAACATTCCCATAATGTTTGCAAAATTATAAAATGGAATGTGCCTTTAACTTTCGCATAAACTCCCCAAAAAACGTTTTTAAAACTTTCAGCCAACATTAAAAAAATTACAAAACATTAATGTTATATATTTTTGTTAGCTGGGAATCCACCTATTAAATAGATGCAGATCAACATGGCGTTTTAATACTGCTATAATGTGATAATACTGTTTCGTGTTTTGTGAAATTTGTGATAGTTCCTCTGCTACTCTCTGACTAGGCCGTGGTACTGTACCTTGCGCAGTCTAGGGGGGCCATCAATTAAATATCAGCACTCTCATATATTTTTTAACAAGAGTGTTTAAAATAAGATCTCTGTGAGGAACAGCTCTCTCACACACACAGCGTGTGCACTTTAGACGCCTCTCCTCTAGCACTCTAGAGAGAGAGAGCACTCAGGTCTCAGGACTGAGGGAGCTCCACAGAGATCTCCACCAAACAGATTGGAAGGCTCAAGATAGACCTCTAGTGGCTGAAACCAAAACTATTGTTTTGGACTATTGGGAAAAAATCGCGACGCCTACATTTGAAATAATGAACTGTGAACAGGCCCTTAAAGTCCGTTTCTATGTCAAAGTTATGAGACTTAGACCTGAGTGCAAAAATGGAGGCTTTAGCCCCTTCCAGAGCTGAGATATCGAAACTCAAAAATTCGGCCCGAAAAAAAAAAACGACAGTGGTACCCCTTATGTTTTTTTTTTTGGGCGAAAAATTAAGTTTCTCCAATCTTCCCAAAACTCTGGATTCTGATAGAGGGCCATGAGACTTAGACCTGAGTGCAAAAATGGAGGCTCTAGCCCCTTCCAGAGCTGAGATATCGAAACTCAAAAATTCGGCCCGAAAAAAAAAAACGACAGTGGTACCCCTTATGTTTTTTTTTTTGGGCGAAAAATTAAGTTTCTCCAATCTTCCCAAAACTCTGGATTCTGATAGAGGGCCATGAGACTTAGACCTGAGTGCAAAAATGGAGGCTCTAGCCCCTTCCAGAGCTGAGATATCGAAACTCAAAAATTCGGCCCGAAAAAAAAACCGACAGTGGTACCCCTTACGTTTTTTTTTTTGGGCGAAAAATTAAGTTTCTCCAATCTTCCCAAAACTCTGGATTCTGATAGAGGGCCATGAGACTTAGACCTCAGTGCAAAAATGGAGGCTCTAGCCCCTTCCAGAGCTGAGATATCGAAACTCAAAACTTCGCCCCGAAAAAAAAAAAACGACAGTGGTACCCCTTACGTTTTTTTTTTTTTTTTTGGCGAAAAATTAAGTTTCTCCAATTTTCCCAAAACTCTGGATTCTGATAGAGGGCCATGAGACTTAGACCTGAGTGCAAAAATGGAGGCTCTAGCCCCTTCCAGAGCTGAGATATCGAAACTCAAAAATTCGGCTCGAAAAAAAAACCGACAGTGGTACCCCTTACGTTTTTTTTTTTTGGGTGAAAAATTACGTTTCTCCAATCTTCCCAAAACTCTGGATTCTGATAGAGGGCCATGAGACTTAGACCTGAGTGCAAAAATGGAGGCTCTAGCCCCTTCCAGAGCTGAGATATCGAAACTCAAAAATTCGGCCCGAAAAAAAAAACGACAGTGGTACCCCTTACGTTTTTTTTTTTGGGCGAAAAATTAAGTTTCTCCAATCTTCCCAAAACTCTGGATTCTGATAGAGGGCCATGAGTATCAAAGTCGAAATAAATCGGAAGCAGTCATGTAATAAAAGTAAGAGGTCTGTAAGTTGTTTACGTTCATTATTATTGTAATGTTATGTGCTTTGAGACATACTACTCTTGTGACGCTTTGCCGACTCTGCTCTTGTTGAGCGCGTTCATGTGTTTTGAGGGAGGCGTGGCTTTGGAGACGCTCTGAAGGATGGATGGAATCTCGAAACTGTTAACCCTACATTTAACCTAAACAAAAATTAGATATATTGCATTGGAAACAAGCTGATATATGTACGTTATGTACGTATAATACGTTCTTATTTTATTTCGAGTAATAAATGTTTCTATCCCTGCTTGGAAATGTTTCCATCCTTGTAACATTGTGTAATGTTACCAAGTCATTTTGAAGAGCACAAATTGATTGTTACATTTTGAAATAACAATTTATTTTAAATCGTAATATTTCACAATTACCACCTTGACTATTTTTGATTCATTAAATGCAGCCTGGGTGAGAAGAGCGCTATCAAAATCATTGAAAGAAAATTACCGACCTCAAATGGTGGACGCACATGGTAGCGTGCTGTGGCTTAAAAGGTCACAAACGGAATTCACTTCCAGTACGTAATTCAAATCACAGTAAAGCCAGGGTTGTGCTTCTCAGGGTTTTGCGTTTGATTTTAACTTTGGTCAGCACCATTTCCTAACCACCAGAACTTTTAAATACTTGAGAGAAAATAAATACCCAATGATGAATCTGAAGTCACTGTCAGTAAACATTCATTCCAATTTACTCAATTATATATCCATTATAATTCTATAGAATAATGTACAGGACTGACTCATGATGATTTATGACACACATGCACAGCTATTTAAAAAAAAAAAAAAAAAAAAAAACAGCAGTCCTTTCTTCAAGTATTCTATAAAGCATTCCCACAATAGAAATAAAAAATATACAGTGAAAATTATATAGAATCTCTAACTATATAATCTCTAATGCTCTAACTACTTGATTCAATGACCATACACATTATATCATAATGAACAGCATGTCAGTTCACTGTCCAAGTCTTTACACTTTACCATTTGTAAAATTATCATTTACAGCTGCTACACAGAAGGACTGTGGTAAAGCTTATGCACATTTTCAGTGGAAAAGTCAGCTTTACAAAATATTGGAATTAGGTTCTGTGTGAACCAATGGCCAATGACATTACATCCAAAGCTCTTTTGCAAGTCTTTCAAAGTTCAAAATGCAAGGATTAAGAGGTCACTTTATTGTGGAGGCTCGACAGTGCAAGTTCCCTTCAGCTCCAGCTCAGTCCTGTCCCACAACTTTAACAGTAGTTTTGTCGTGGTTTGGTCGATTGCTCAGAGCAAGCTGCATTGCCCAGATGGTCAGAGGCCTCATATATGCGAGAGAGCGGTAGATGCCTTTCTCACAGTATGCTTCGGGAGTCTGGAAGGCCATTCCCATTCTCTCCCACACAGCACGGTAACAGCCTTCTGCGGTGCGCAGGCCCTCATCCACCATGCCCTGGGAGATGCCGAGAGATGTATTAGGAGATAACCGACAGGTTCACTTAATCTTAATCTGAAACCTGATGAGTTTTGACTTACCTCATGTATCATTGTAGCTGCCAATCCGTACACCACTCCCACCCACACCTCATCTGATTGGACACTGGAACGATCAGGCACACCTTCAGGTCTCATCCCATTCACTGCACCCATCTGCCCGCCTGCAAAGCTCATAACATTGAGGTCAAACACTGACTTCAATGCACTACAGATTTTCTCCTTGGGAAAAGCCTGCACAGAGAAATGGATATAAAAAATTAAATTTTTTATAACAAATAAATATACACATTTTTTCATAAAGCAAGGACGCATTAAACATTTAGAATGTTACAATAGATTTTTGTTCTTCAAAGATTAGCTGCATCCCAATTCAGAGGCTGCATCATTCGAAGTCTGAATGTGTGTCAGTGGCACGACAAAGGCTGTCCCAATTCGATGGCTCCTTTGAATGCGTCCCCAGAACGAGTGGATCCAAAAATCACTTGCACACACAGTGTGATATATTTCCTGCAGTTGTGTACTTAAAATATCGCGGTTTGAAACCGCCTGTGTTTCTTACGTCCCAAACATGTTGTGACCAATCACGTCAACATGCAGGCGGGCTTCAGCATATCATTACTATAATCTGAAGTAGGCCAGTCTTAAAAGAAGCAAGGTTATCCCAATACCTTTTTCTGTTGATATGAAAAATCGTGTACATTTAGCAATATAGAGAGTGATTTATGTACATGATGTATAGTATGTATGTATGTAATGATGCACTATATGCCTTTCTTCACGGATGTTCTAAGTTGATCAAAGTGTTTTTAAGGAGACTGATTTTTAGAAGGCAGAATGAGATGGCAAACGGGAACATGTTTGTGTAACATATTATTAGCTATGTGATAACATAGTCAAGCCAAAGACTAATCATATACGTTAACGTTATGGGTCAGATGTTGTAGAGAGTGATGCATAAAAACATTACTTTTCTGATACATTGACTTGTAGACGACCCAGTATAATTCACTCTTTCACTTCTTTTGAATCAGTTTCAGATTCAAACATGTATTGCTGAATTAACCCAGCATTTCCACTTGCCATTATGCAGCATTTACAACAGTTAAGTTGAGCGAGTGGATCAGGTAGTCTGATCTGGTGTGAGTGAGTGGAGGCAGGGACTAATAACTTGAGCTATTTTAAGGCATAAAACATTTATCACAAGATTTTTGTTTTTTTAAATATGTCATTTTGGTGAACAAAGATGAGTTAAAATGATTGACTGCAGGGGGTCTTTAAATGAAAATTAAGTGGTAAATGCACAAAAATATTGTAAAATCTTTCTCAGGCTGACCTGGTAGTCATCGTCCCCAAGTCCAGATGCCCTGAGGAACCACTGGCCTGCACACTGGTCAGACATTACACTGTTGGACAGACTCTGTCCACTGCTGTCATAATTGTAGTATTTGCCTGTTAGAGAAAGACATTCCACAGGGGGTAAATTCAATTAATGTTTTTAGAAGACTGCATTTTTTATTACAAGTCATATTCTCTTTCCAAATGATACCTCAGTATACAAACAGATCTAATGGAAGACTGAACATTAATACTAAGAGTCCAAAAAAGGATGAGCATAGTTTAACAAAAATGGAAAATTACAGTTAGTTCACAGTAAATGGCACTGTGTATGCTTACACTCACCATTCCACAAGAGTTTGTCAAAGGCTGCACTTCCTCTTTCTAAAATGTCTCTGTAGCGCTGATAAACAGACTCGCAATTCAGCACACGTGCCATTTTACACATCATGCACACTGATGCTAGCCACAAACCTCCACAGTATGCACTGGAAGAGCAGAAACACAGGGGTTACTTGAGCTGCTGCACAGGACATTGGAAAACTTGTGCCATGATACAGGTTTTTAATATACAATTTCAATATCCAATAAAAAAAAATCATATAGCTTAAACATTCTGTTCATAAAATAAACATCCTGAGCCCCAACCTGGGTCCTGTCACCTTCCATCCATCATATGTCTGGTCTGCATAGCCAGAATTTTCTATCAGTCCATCGCCATCTTTATCAAACTTCAACTCTGTTTCCATGACTGTCTGAATAAACCAGAATATCAGACGTTTGAGTAATGTGTCCTAAAGCACTTGGCGTTTGACAACCGCCTCAACATTAACATATACAGAAGATATGATGCTGTACAAACTAATAAAAATAAAACACAAACAACTCACCTGACATATAGGCCACATGTCCTTCAGATACTGCTCATCCTGGGTCAGGTGATAGTCACGGAACACCTGAAGCACAAACTTCAAGTTCAGATCCTTCCAGTCGGCTGTATCGTGGATCAAGTAAGCATTGACACGAACCCATGGCTCATCATCTGTTTCCACAAGGAAAAAAATGTAAATGGGGTTGAAGATTACTACATTTTTTATTTGAGGTTATTTCTCTTTCTGTCTGTAAAAGTGTGCATTCATGGTCACCTATTATGTACAACTCACCAGGGTCTCCAATGTCGTGAGGTACAACGCCCCGGGTCTTGACTGGGGAGTATCGGCCGTTCATTAGATTTAATCTCTCTGTAGGGTCATGCTGAACGACACTACCAGCTGAATAAGAGAGAGAGAGAATGAAAAAAATGAATGGGAATGCATCAACAAATACATTTAAAAAACAAAAAGTAGGTTATTACTAATGAATTTGAGTACCGTCTTAAATGTTATCAGAAAAATGGAAGCTTAGCTCACCAATATCATACTGCAGACTCAGAGCCAGCTTGGGCCAAAGCATGATGAGAGCGAATGAAGCATAGAAGTGCACATCATACGTGTTATACATCCTATACTCCTGACCTGGGACAAGACAGTAAGAGACACAGAATTGATTTATTACATTGATTTAAACTTAAATGAACAATTTAGGCCCTGTTTCACAGCCAGGGCTAAGATTACACCAGGATTGGGTCTTAGTTAAATTAGGCCATTTACAGTAAGTAGATTTTTTAAATGCATCTTAGAATATAATTTTACTGGTTTGCATCTTGAGACAAACAATGGCACTTACATGTTTCCTATTTCCTTTCAGTTAAAACAGCTCAAACATGCATTTTAGTCTGGGACTAGTTTAAGTCTGGTCTGTGAAACAGAGCATTAGTGTACAATAAACCGATATCTATATAAAATTTGTCCAGTGTTGTAATAATTAACAAAAAGTCATAACTAAAACCATTAAAAACTTTTGGGGTATTTGAAATAAAGCTGAAAATAAATAAAATCGAAATATTACACAATAAACTTAAACGAAAATTAGAAATGTTGCCTTGGCAACTAACAAATTAGTTTAAGTTGAAACACTAAAACTGAAATAAAAATCTAATCAAAGCTATATAGAAATATAAAAATACTAATAAAAATGACAAAAGCACATAAAATGAAAATTGAAAATATAAAATAAAATCGAATTCAAACCATGAATTAATACAATAATAGTCTATAAATAATACTAAAATAACACTTATTAGAACCAAGCAGCCAACAGATTTATTCTCATAAATGCTAGTAATATTTTTTCACGACGACTTTTGGTTCCTGAATCAACCCCCGGTTTCAAAGACAAGGCTTAAGCCTTCTACCAAACTAAAATTAATGTTGAGCCATTTTAACCTTGCACTTACATATCTTAAATTATGCAATTGATTTGTCTCAAGATGCACACCAGTAATGTTTTTTTCTAAGGCACATTTATAAAAGCTAAGTAATTAAAACTAAGGCCTAATTAAACTAAGGCCAAATTCTGGCTTAATCTAAGCCATTGTCTAAGGTCAGTGAAACCAGGCCCATATGTCATAAGGCTATTCTAAAAAAAATCCTGAGTTTGTATTTTCAGTTAATGTTGAATGTTACCCTCTAGGTAAGCGAATCGCCCGTACTCCTGGACAACTTCAGGCTGGGCTGGAAGCCCCCCATCCTCAGGACGAAGCCCACCGCTGATATCAGCATCCTCTGGAAGCTCCACCCACACAGTTCCACCATCCACAACAAAGTAGAGCTCATTAAACAGAGCAGATTTGTACCAAGCAGGAAGAGACCTAACAGAACAAAGTGTTTAAGTCTACCGATGACTGATGCATTTTAATCATAATAAATGAAAAACACAAAAATCAATCTTGAAATAAACAAGTGAACATTTATTTCACACAATATTTAGCAAATGTGCTTTATCCACGGGGCTGTCAGTAAATTTTAAAGCGCAAAGAGTTTTGCCAAGCTGGCATGGATATTGCTGATAATGCTAAACTCAAAATGCCCAAATATCAATAGATGAATCAGCCTAGCAACTGAATATAATAGCTGCCTTATGTTGAAACAAAGATGGACAATCAGAATTAGTATATTGCATGTGACTAGGGCAATACCACTCATGTGACACACATTTCATTCTATATGAACTGCACTCAACAAAAGTATGGGGACTGATGAAACAAAACAAATGATCTGCACAAAATGGCATATAAGAGTTGCTCTTGTCTATGCACATAACAGATAAATAGTAGTCAAATCAATTCACAGGAAAGACGACTTGCTTACACACAGTCTTTTGTAAAGAGTCACACAAATTAGCCGTGGGTAACTTGATTAACTGACAGCACATGCTATTACGCCGTCACGCTTGAAATATTCCATGGGGAAATGACATTTCTTTACCCGTCCTGTAGAATCGGCTTCTGCCACTCATCAATGCTCTCCTCCCATTTACTGTAGTGCGTGAGCGCGTAGTGAGACAGAGACGGGGCAGCGTCTCCTTTGGTGCCATAATAACGTGTGTATCTCCTGAAACAAATGCCATACACACCCTGTTATTACTTTATAGCATCAAAGGGTATTATTTCATCATGTCAAATGCAATTATATGTTGCATAAACAAACTGACATAATTTATAGGACCATTAAGATCTTCATATAACAATTAAGCACGTCCCCCCCCCCCAATCCCATTATTGAAGTCTCATTCTCATTGACGTAATGCAAACAAAAGTAATGACATTTTTTTTTTAATTAGTTGCATTTATGCATCATTGTTTCCTGGGTTCTCTAAGATTAAACAAATCATCATTGCTACTCTAATATGAATTTGTAAGGAGCACAAACTGATGTTTGCTGAGCTCACTTTATGACTGATGATAAGTCTCTTCCTTTCATGAAGCTTCTTTCTATGTCACAGCCACACCACTTCCTTTTAAAAACCTTTTGAAATTGCTTCATAAGTGTTGTTTCCTTTTGAAACATGAAGCATGGACGAGACATATCAAAGTGTTTGTGCCTTGATTTAAGACATAAGTTGTTTTTTAAGCCCTGTTATTTCACCAATATTTTTTCTCAGTTAAGAGAACAACCGTAAACCAATTATGCATGTATCTGCTAAAAGTCCATTTTGTCTACATTTAGGATTATACTGGGACATATAGCCATTTGTTTGAAATATGTTTTTGTAACAAAGTAAAGTCTTTACTGCCACTACTGATCAATTTAAGGCATCCTTATTGAATAAAAGTATTCATAATAATTTTAATTTTTAGTGTAAATGAATTACAATACTTTTTTTAACAACACAAATTTATTTTACCATCAAATATTTAAGGTTTTTTATATTACCCTATTTAAGGCTCTTTAAATAGGGTATTTAAAGAAGCTTTGAACTGATAGATCATATTTCTGTTAAGGTTAAACGTTCTTGTGCTTGATAAAAATCAAATACCATCCCTGTGACATGCAATTTCCCCACACACGAAAAAAAAAATAAATAAAAAAATAAAGACATCAGTTTGTCCAAGGTAACCTGATCCATAATTGGTACAAAGAGAATGAAAGAAAGAATAGAGAGCAGATAAAAGATCAAACACAAGCGAGTTTTGTCAAAATATGTTGGAGACACCCGAAAACACAACAGTCAAAATAATGCAGTTTATTTTAATCATTAAAATATTTATACATCATGGCCTAATTCATCTGGATTCTCTGAACTGAAATAATTTCCCACTGCACAACTTAATGCTGTTTGCATTAAAAATGTACAGTTGTTCACTTCTCAGAAAATGGTCCAAAAATATTGATGACTCATGTTTTTTTGTCTATATTTTTGTCCAATAATATGTTCTCTAGAATGAGAATCTGCCTCCCACTGACAACCAACCAGCAAGAAAGAACCAAATCATGGATCATTACTAATGTATTAATAATGAATAATCCTCCATGAAAGGAAGGGATATTTTTTCCGTATACACATACCTGACATATGTTCTCTCTCTGGAGCCAAATGTAATTTTAGGCATATCCCAGGCCAAACTGAACTCCACACTGTTGTGATGGTTAGCAGGCACCGAGCAGCTCACAGCCAGGGCTGCCGCCACTTTCTCCCCTTTCTTTGTGGGTGTGCTGGAGTCCTTAGGCGAGTCGAGCTGTCCATCCATCATGAGGTCACTCCACAGAGCGCTACAGGTTCCCTTTGGGCTAAACGCTGTCTGGTGAGTGATCTCTTGGTCAGACTAAAATAAAGTAAAACTTTAAATAATAAGGGGAATTACAACAACTGTCTACCTAGCTAGGCAGATTTTAAAATACAATTCTGCCAAAACATTTAATTCGGTCATAATTTGCTCACCCTTAAAGGGATACTCCACCCAAAAATGAAAATTTTGTCATTTACTCAACCTCAAGTTTTTGCAAACCTGTATGAATTTCTTTCTTCTGCTGAACACAAAGGAAGATATTTTAAAGAACGATTGGAACCATTGACTTCCATAGTAGAAAAAAAATACAATGCTGTCCCACAAATGTTTGGTTCCAATTGTTCTTCAAAATATCTTTCTTTTGTGTTCAGCATAAGAAAGAATTTCATACAGGTTTACAACAATTTGAGGGTGAGTAAATAACAGAATTTTCATTTTTGGGTGGAGTATCCCATTAATGTTGTTACAAACCTGTATGACTTTCTGTCTTCAGTGGAACATGACCAAATCCAATTATTCGAAGATTGTTTTATATCTAAAGTGACAGAGTCTAAAACAACATTACATTAGCTATATTATTGCATAGTTTAATGTGGTAACCCACAGCAATCAGTCACCTTACTCTTATTTGCACAGGGACACACAGGAGCACACACTTTACAGCAAGCTGATGGTGGAACCAGTTTGGCAGATTACATTTGTCTGTGCACTCCTTATAACAGTTAAGCTGTTTTCTTCAAGCAAAACCTGCTGCTTCTAGATTTACAATGATGCATTACCTTCTCTCTTGCAGCTATACACAGAGTGTAAGGGTTGACAGGCGTCTGGTGATGTAGTAAAACCCCAGACACAGATTCTCCCTCTTTTTCAAGGTGAAATGGTTCATTCCAGTGGCCCCCAATCTTATCGTCTTCATGGCCTGATCCGTTAACCATCGTGAACATGATGGAAACATCAAGAGCGTAATTATTCTTATTCTCAATGTCCCACACAAACACAGCCACAGGGAGACTGGAGTCCTGAGAAAGACAAAAAGAGATTCGTTTTGAAACACTAAATTTGGTGGATTCAATTTTTAAAAATAAATTCTAAATAAATTCCTCACACACACACACACAATCTTTACATTTTAATCCACCAAATCTGCTGTTTCAAAACTAATGTCATTGTTTCACAATCATTGTTTCACAATCATTGTTTCACAATAATTTCACAATATTAATGAAGAGGAGATTAGTTTTGGAACAGCACAATTTGGTTACTACAATATAAAAAATGTGTTCCTGATTTAGTATAAATATTAAATATTATATATATATATATATTTATCAGAAACAGCATATATATGTATATATGTCTTCCTTATATATGTTTATATATGTATATGTATAGCATATGTATATATACACACACACACACACACACACACACACACACACAGACATAGCGTTTTGGCTGTCAAAACGATGAACAATGTGTACACAATGTGCTTTAAATATCAAACACATTCTTGTTAAAATATCAAACCCAGCTTGTCACCTTGTAGTCGTGAGGGATGACAGGTGACACCTGTCTGCAGGTGAGAGTGACGTTCTGGCCAGGCAGGTGGTAGACGGTCCAGGCTCGTGGGTACAGGGCATGGTAAAAGGCGTATTCACCACAATAACCCCAGTTCCAACCCTGAAGAGTTGGGGGTCGCTCTGTAGACAACACCTGCTGGTATACTGTCTGACCCCCCCGGCGTAGACATACTGTAAACTAGGACATAGACGGGGTTAAAACAGACTTAAATTTAGTGAAAGAGAGATTTTAACACCTGCATATATGAAAACACACACTTATATTAATTTTTACTTTATATTAATATATTAACTTTATATTAATATTTCACAATATATATATTGTGAAATATTATTACAATTTAAAATAAATGCTAATTCTTCAGGAATCAGCATCATTACTCCAAGCTTCAGTGTCTCATGATCCTTCAGAAATCATTCTAATATGCTGATTTGCTGCTCAGGATATAGTTATTATTATCAATGTTGAAAATAGTTGAGCTGTTAAATATTGACGTGGAAACAATGATGTATTTTTCAGGATTCTTTGATGAATAGAAAGTTCATAAGAACAGTGTTTATTTGAAATAGAAATGAAATATTATGAATGTGTTTACTGTCACTTTTAATCAATTGAATGCGTCCTTGCTGAGAATGAGAGAATTCATTTCTTATCAAACAAATAAATAAATAAAATAAAAATCTTACTGACCCTAAACTTTTGAACAGAAGTATGGCCTAATTAGGTAATATATTGGATATATTGGATTGGATATATTGGACCCTTACCTGGTTAGCAATAACGGTTTTGTAGTGGTACATTCCGGGATTTAGTTGCCATCGGCAGAAATCCCCCCTCCACCCACGTGTAATACTGCCTCCCCCAATGCCACCAAGAGGAGCGCCTGCACAAAACACATCCTCCATTAAATGAGGTCATGTCTGTTATTGCTTTGATATTTCTGGTTGCCTGTGCACTTACCATAAATTTGTTTCAGTGGTAAAGCTCGAAACATATCAATAAAAGGAGCCTTCTTCTCAACCTGGGTCTTTTTGTACCACCATCTTAGATACCTGCTCAGACAAACATAAAGCAAGGAGGAATTCACAAAACTGACCTTTCTCTTTGTCATACCCACATACAGACTTGATGTGATATTAATGGACAGTGAAGATGGGTAACTGAGTTTTGTTGAATATAGTGGCATGTATCTGTGCATAAATCACACTTTGACTTACTAAAGGTGCAGTAAGGGATTTCAGAAAACTGCTGTTGAAAGTGGATTGGACCGAGCACCACAACACACTTGTAGTAGGGGGCATGTCCACTCATGATGGGGGAGGACACAGAGTGAGCAAGAGGGAGATTTGAAGAAAGACTGTAGAAAGAAAGACAGCTGAGAGACATTATAAAAAAGAAAAGGTGAGAGGAATATCACAGGAAAAAGAAGAGTTGTGATCAAGCAAGAGCTTCAGGAGCCATGTTAATATTGGAAAAGCTTTCCAGCACTGGAGAGACCTAAGAGGGGAAACCTGAAAACGGACACTGAGGTTGCCTTGTTTCTGCTCCATTCGCGAGCAACACTGCTCTTGAGTGTGCGCTGCTGCAATCCCTTGCTTGTATGTACAACATTTTTTATTCTTCCTTCCGTTCGTTCATCATCTACAATTGATTTTGCTTCCCTTCAACTATGATAAAGAGACATCCACTCTTGCATTAAGTGTTTGTGCATTTTGGGGGCGGAGCAACGAATAGGCTTTATGCCGTGAGTCACGTGACCAAACCGGAAAACGGGTCTCATCGCATCCGCTTGTCAGAGAAAGTGTTAACGGCCGTAAGAACTGACTACGATATTTATGGATATTTAAGGTAATCAGCTAACCTACCTAGTTCACTTTGTTATTGGCGTTTTATTCCATTTAAATATCTAAACGTTACTGTGAAGAATAAAAAATATAAAACGTTTAAATATCAATCTGCACATGTGAGGGATATTGGTTATGCTAATCTTTGCTCGCTCCATTTAAGTTATCTTGCGTAAAACCGCAAAAAATTTCATGAAGCACATACAAAAGACCTGGACCGGAAGCGATGCAACCTGTTTACAAAGAATGCGGAAGTAAGTTGTGCTTAAAGCCTATTGAAGAGTGTGATTGTTTGGGTTGATTTCAAAGATCAACAGAGTTCAACAATGATTCTCAGAAATCACTTACTGCACCTTTAAATGGGACTTTATGGCACCGCAACAATGTTAGTACTAATAATTAACCTCTCTCACACATACTGTGTACATACAACATTGCACTCTTTTAGTTACCCTTAAACAACTCCATCCAACACTCATTCTTTCTGTCTCGCTCATTCTCATGCTATAATGCACACACAGCTGTTTTCAGTCGTCGCACTCAAGCACAACAGCGCTTAGAAACAGAGACTGATTGACACCTACATAAAAGGGAGGATGGCATTGTGGGAAAGGCTGAAAAAAAAGCTGCCAACTGTCTCTGCCCTGGAAAAAAAGTCACCTTTGCTACACTATTGACTGGAATTTATTTCATTACTATTCTTGTTATTATTAGTTTCTTTCCAAATGTGCAACCTTCACCTACTATAGAAGTCTTTAATTTATGACTCAATACGATTATCACAGATGTTAGCTCTATGCTAGTGTGGGCTGCGATTACTCAATCAAGTGGTAAAGGTGAAGCAACATGAATAGGGTATTCACATAGACTGACTGTGTAAAGGGAAATGCACAATAAAGATCTAAAAAGCTAATGACAGTTTTTGTGTCAATCATTAACGTGGAATAAAACACCACACAGGGACAATATTGACTGTTTGATAGAGAAAATGATTAACCAGCTTCAGCTGGAGAAAAATTAATAGTGTAAAATAACTACTACAACAAAATACATTTAAAAGGAAGAACATCATTAAAATGTATTAGTTACTGAGCAAGCCTAACTAGTAGTTAGAGAGGAATAACTAACTACTTATTGGATTTAATGCAGTACATCATTGCATTACAGGACATCTCGAGTTTAATGAGTATGTGAGATGTAATAAACAGAATGGGTTGGCCTCTTTTTATGAAGATGTTATCAGTTACCATAAAACACTGGTTGGTTAAATAAAGCTGGCTGCTAAGAACCAAGCAGTGAAAACATGTCATTCTGAGATCAAAATAGAACCACTTAGCAACAATTCCTGTTCCTATCTCAACTATATAATGTTATATACAGTATATGTCTAGTTATGTCTATTTCCTATGGTGTGAACAAATAGTCTATTCTTTAGTAAATTGTGTTTACTTAAGGTGAAACCAGGAGAAACAATTTGAGACATGTCTCGTTTAACATACCTGACACCTAAAGAAATATGTTCGATCATGTTGGACAATGAGACGTCTTTGGCTTGAAACGGTTTCCGCTTCTCTTTGAACTCGTGTGCCAGACATATCCGCCAGCCGTTCTTGGGGACACCAAATCCTGTTTCTGTAGAAACGTACCGGCTCATCAGCTCGGCTAAAGATGTGCTGTCATTTAAATCCATAGTTTGAAGCTCTGGGATCAGCAGTCCAAACCAAAAGTGTAAAAATCAGATCCCTAAATCCTTTGAAAAAAGGCAAAATAGATAGAAGTGTTCATTCACATAGGTTATTCCCTTTATTTAAAGACTAAAGTAATAATAAACATCCTTAATGCCAAATCTAAAAATGACATCTTACCTACTGCGTGGTGCAGGTAAGAGTAAAGATCACATGTTTGATCTGCATGCACAGGTAGGTAATCTATATACGAACGCAAAGTTCACCTTTCACCAGGGTGATGGAACGACAGAGTTTAGTTTCCAGCGACAACCACGTTCTGGAGATGTAATCTAATCCTTTTCTGTTCCTTGATATAAGATATACAATACCTTGACCTTTCCTTCATTTCACCCCTACTAAATATATATACATACATATATTATATTATACACACACACACGTACATATACATACATACATACATATACATATATATATATATATATATATATATATATATATATATAAGGCCTACCTTCTCAGACAGACGATCATCATCTAAAGTCAAGCACGTTTACCGTCCTTTGACTAAAAATCATAAAACTTCATTTTCGGCCCTATTTTGAAAAACGTAGCACCATTTACAAAATCATTCTTTGGGCACATCTAATGAAAGCTCGTCAAAACTGATGCAATAATGCCCAATATAATTTTTTCTGGTTAACGTTAGTCATGTCATATTTGCTTTTTAGATTTCCCATGCATTATTAATGTATTTCCCATTGTTATTATCTTACCCACTAGGTAAGATCTTTACACTGGTCCGCTAGCAGCGGAGCAGTGTAAACTTACCCTTGCCACCGGGCACCAGCTCCAACACCACCCACCCAGGGGTCTGCGACGCGTCAGTGGCGAGCTGCACTTGTTTTAACGCTCGCCAGCATGACCGAGTCAGTAGAGCCACCCGGTGTCCCTGTGGATGCTGTAGTGTTCCACTTTGTTGCGGCTGGATCTTGGGACAATGTTTCAGAGTGAACAGCAAAAGCTAAATTGTTGTTCCAACAAAAGCATGTATTTAACATTTATAAGATAACAGAAGTAAAAAACACATCATCGTATGCAGAATTACACATCCCGATTTCTTAATCATGAACTGGTCAAAGCCCGATTCCCGAATCAATTCCCAGTGATAGTGTAGTAGGGCCTTCTGTTGGCCTGAACCAATGAGGTCACTCGGGGGAGTAACTTTCAGCAGTGTCGTCATCTCAGCATTTTACAAATAAACATAAACATTGTTCTGTGTATATATTTTGTCTCATAAGCCACGAGGTGACTATTTAAACGATTAAACGTTAAATTTTCCTAATCAGTTTAGTTTTGATGAAAACCTTCCACCCCCTTTTATTTTTTGGTCTGGAACTTTTACGTCACATTTGCCACGGAGCCAATGCGAGTGAATGAACGTGTGTGCTCGTTCCTACGAATCGGTTCTTTTGAACAGTTTGTTTATTGTTATTTAATCTGTTCCATTTTTTTTTACAGTCTATGGTTCCAATCCAGTTTTTTTCCGTCCTGACTTTGCAAATAAAATCGTTATATTTGCTATTCGCATACAAAACGTCGGTTTTAATGAGCATTTTATTAAAATGTACAAATCATATATTTTCTGCCAAGAACTATAAATGACCTTTAATATTTATTAATGTACATGCAAATGTTTTCTAATCTTTCTTTTTCAATTATAAATCATTTCCTTTACTGTGTATGTATGGTCACTAATTTTATCGGGGTACCTTTTCAACTGATTCATTCAAAGTAACCGACTCACAAAAATGATTTGTTCACGAGTTGGACATCGCTATACCGGAGTTCATGCAAATGATGACATCTTATACTTTCTCATGTTATGTTGTACTGAGTAATTCAAAATAATATGCACAACAAACATTTTTTCTCAAGTCTATGTCCATTATACGACAACGTTTCATTTTCCATTTATAAATGTACACGTTAACATGTATGACGTTTGGAGAAACTCAGGGAAACCTCATAATGGCCCAGAGAAAACCGTCTCTTGTTTTGTTTTTAAGTCATTGGAGCTTCGCCGGGAACTTGGTCTTCTAACCTCTGTGGTTTACGGATACGACGTAGAAAATATCGACGGGAACAAATAGTGGTCGTTTGTTTTAAACAACTTCGAGGTATTTTAAAGGGCACTAATGAAATTATGTTAGGACTTCCGGCTAACATAGTAAACATTCGTCGCTGCGCCAAGCTACACGACTTTAGCTCTTTAAATATAGATATTTATCTACAGTTGTGCACATATGTTCTTGTCAGGGTCAGATTAATTACGAGGTTCGTGTTCTTTGAGGGCCACCGGTATTAGACAATGGTTGACAAACGTAAATCTCTTAAAACTAAGCTATTCTTCACAATGTTTATCTGTTGCATGATTTACTCTTACCTGCTAAAACAGCATAAGAAAAAAACAATAACATTACAATCAGTCAACAAACCAAGCTGGATATATATATATATATATATATATATTACACACACACACACACACACACACACACACACACACATACATACATACATACATATAACCTCTCTGTTTTTCCTTAGATGATTGAGGTGGTAGCATCTATGGCGCGAGGGCCTGTGTTTTTGGCCGGGGAGGTTTTAGAGTGTCTCATAACCTTCACAAACCCTATGTCACATCTGTCTACATCTGCCAGCAGGTAAAGAACACCATAATCAGCATGAATGTGTTGTCCAAGATGGCTTTTGGCCAGTGCCTCATTAATAAGTTAAACCTTGCTGTGCTTTGGTGTATCTCCACATTTCAGTCATTATATGAGCTATCAGTTCCGAAGTGAGTCTGTTAATCTTCCACAGTGAGATGTTGGCTTGGGCCAGTGCTCAGATTCACTGCCAGTTCCATGCTAGCGAGAGTCGCGTGGCTCTGCCCGCTCAGGGCACCAAGCAGGACGTGCAAGCTGAGAGTGACACCGTGCTGATACCAAGCAGAGGTGATAAATAAGCAGCTGATCGCACAGTTGTTTTACTCAATTTTTAATATTGAATCAAAGTTAAAGCAACCAGAATCATGGGCAGTTTTTACTATATCTAAAAGTTTGTACTTAGTTAGACATAGGTTTGTATTTTCAAAAGCAGAACAGAATAGCAAGTAAATTTGGAACAGAAAGTATTCCAAATTTTACTCATAAAAATTTAGTAATTTATTTAGGATTTAGATCATGATTATGAGGAGAGATTTCACTATTTCCCTTGTTTCTTCATTGATCCAGGCGAACGAGGGCAGTGTGTGCTGGACACACCACCTAAGATCTTGTTCTGTGACCTTCGTTTGGACCCTGGAGAGAGCAAAACCTGTAAGATACTGCATTTAAACCTGACACGTTTAGATGGCACATTACATGTTCTTTTTGTACAGTGTTTGTGTAGTTTACACTGTTTGCACTTTCACAACTTCAGTAATAAGAAGTAAACCCCTTAATCATTTCAGAATTAAGCTAATTCCTCATGACCCACATATTGTTGATATTTCTCTGAAAACTGGCTCATGGCACAGGACCAACCATCAGCTGGCCAAAGTTTAACTATGTTTAATTGCACATTATGCCTGGCTAATGTTATTCTGAACTACAGGACATTTTCATGGACATTGACTACCACCAAATAATGTTTTCCCCTCGTTCAGATACCTATAGTGAGGTTGTGCCCTCTGACGGTCCACCCAGTTTCCGGGGCCAGGCAGTGAAATATGTGTACAAGCTCACAATTGGCTGCCAGCGAGTCAACTCGCCTATCAAGTTACTCCGAGTCCCTTTCAGAGTTCTTGTGCTTCATGGTAGGTTGCACTTCTTTTCCTTCTTTGTATCTAGTTTCCCTTTCAACCCTGTCCATGCAAAGCAGATTCATTTTTACCAGGCTGAATGTGAGATGCATTATGAATTGTTTAATTTTTACACACAAAGAAATTATTCATCTTTTTAGAAATAATTGTGAAATTATATATACTCGCATAAAATGAGGATCTGAGTCATATATGGTCACCATCATGTTAAGATCACACAATCAGACCAACTGTGTTTATCTCGGTAAACCACCTATTATCCGATACTTGCGTAATAAATTAACCATAAGTGACAAATATGGCTTTTTTGGATGATGTTAATTAGTGTCTATAAAAATGTCCCACACAATAGTAAGAAGATGTTCTTTTGCAGGTATGCCAGAGCCTCCGTTCCCTCAGGATGAGGAAGTGGCTCCCTCAAATCCCTTCCTGGAGGAGGAGGAAGGAAGCCGGAGAGATACAAGACCACTAGAAAGAGCTCTGGATATGCTTATGATCACCACCTCACGTCGATGCCCATGTGCGTGAGTGAATGGGGGTGGTAGTGATTGTGGGAAGGCTTGTGTCTTTGAAATTCATCTAACTACTATCATGTTTTAGTCCTGCGCTAATGAATTCTGTGTAATAAGCACATACATTTCTTTCACAGATATGTTCAACATCACAAATGTGCGGGGTAAAGTGGCTAAGTTCTGCATCTTTAAGACTGTGTACAGGCTCGGAGAAGATGTCATTGGCACCTTCACATTTTCAGAAGGGGATATTCCATGTTTACAGGTATATTATACACTACGGTTCAAAAGTTTTGGGACAGTAAGTGTCTTTTGCTCACCAAGACTGCATTTATTCAATCAAAAATACAAAAAAAGTAAGATTTTGAAATTTTACAATTTAAAATAACTGTAATTTAGTCCTTTGATGTCAAAGCTGAATTTTTAGCATTATTACTCTGGTTTTCAGTGTCATTCTAATATTCTGATTTGGTGCACAATAAACATTTCTTATTGTAATCAATGTTGATAACTGTTGTGCTGCAGGTTATTTGTTTTGTGGAAACTGATAACTTTTTCAGGATTCATTAAGGAATAATCTTTAAAAAATAATTTAAATGTATTTTTTACAACAATGTAAAAGTCTTTGCAGTCACTTTTGATAAATTCAATGCAACTTTACTGAATTAAAGCAAATCATTTAATTAAAAAAAACCTTATTGACCCTCAAGTTTTGAGAATGTCAATGCTTCATGATGTGCTCCTGGAATGTTCATGTGTATTTATGTTTGGTCTGCTCAGTATTCAGTAAGTCTGCAAAGTGAAGAGGAGGTCCAAGAGCTGTACCAGAGACGACCCGGCCAGGCGGTCAGTGTCACTGGTCATGGCCGACATGTAGAGTCCTGTTTGCACACAGCCTCCAGCCATTTCTCTCTTCCTGTACCCCTCAACGTCACACCTGGGTTCACCACAGATATAGGTTTGAAAACCTTTGCTTTTTAAAAAAAATGATACTCTGGTTGACATTGTTTTGCTTAAACCTGGAGTTTTAAATCTATTATCGAATATATGTATGTAAAGGAAATATTTGTTCAGGCAAAATGCATTGAGTCTTGATTATTTTGAGACTTAATTTAGTTAATTTTCTATTTTAAATCAACAGTGATAAGGGAAAATTCCCATTCTATGTTTTTATTCTCTTCCCCAGTGACGTTAAGATGGCGACTGCATTTTGAGTTTGTCACAGCGCGGGAGCCAGTGGAGGCACCGGTCGTTCTGCAGAATCAGTCAGAAGTCACGGTATGGACTGGGGCGGAGCATGTGGATGTGGACACCTTCAGTTGGGACCTGCCAATCAAAGTGCTTCCCACCAATCCCACGCTAGCTTCATATGTTTCACAGTTCACAGGGACAAACAGCATCAACATTTGAGTTGTGTTGGTATTTGTGCTGGAAAATCATAAAACTAACAATTTGTTCTTGTGAGATGTGTTGTTAGCGGTCTATTCCAAATTCTAATGTAGCTTATTTTTGGAGTTGTTCTTTTGCCGTGCAATGAGATAATTCTTTATTTAAGCAACTTTAACATTTCAGCCTTGACCAACAGACTGCTTTACCTCCTGTAATGTTGAAATGTCTGTATTTATTGTCTATATTTCAATGTATGCTCCAAGATATACTGACATACGGTTTCTGCGGTATTTAAATGACAAGCTATTTTGTACATTTCTCTATATGAAAATCATAACTGAATAAAATCTGTTCAGAGTTATTTGTAGCTGATGAGTTGTTGAAACTTGTAATTTTTTTGATGTTTAAAGAAAATAGATTCTAAATATGGGACAGTGTATAACTAAGCTGTTATTTACAATAGTGCATACATGGTTATGCTGCTTAAAATTAGAAACATGGATAAAATGTGTTATCAAATCAGAGTATTGCTTGTCTCATGAAGAGTTTTATTGAAATGATTTAATCAGGAATACACTTAATTTTGCTCTCAGGGCTTGAAAACATCTTTGCTATTGAGAGAAAGAACTGTAAAAGACAATGACAGGCCATTCACTGCTAATACTGTTATAGTGATATAATAGTAACATGGTAGAAAAGGCACAAAAATGCTCAACATTACATACAAATAAAAATAACTTCTGATCTCTCACTCCAATACAGGACTCGCTTTCCTCCCTTACATGCTGTACATGTCAAACTGCTTCCTTAAATGGTAATAGTTATGTTATGAGAATACAGTTGCTATAGGAGTAATTTCCCATCTCGCTTAACAGTGAGACAGATGTTAGCTGACAGGCAGAGGATTTGTGATTTTTGCAGGCTTTCTCCATGCTAACCTTCAAGTTTCATGTTGAGTGCTCCATGTCTTGGGTCAGCATTGTTGTCTTCTCCAGGAATGCAGGGCAGACGAGGATCAGAGGTCATAACCAGCATGACCTGGCAGGTCAGAGATTCAACTTGAACTTCACAATAGGGTGGAAAGTCCACAGGCCGATGCACACTGTAATTCAATAATTATATTATATTACATAACCCCTGCCATAGAAGAATCATTTTGTGTTCCGTAAAACAACATCCAGTGAACAGTTCTTAAAGGAACCATATTTTTCTAAATGTGAAAGAGATTGTAATAATCTGAAGAACCTTTCATCACTAAGGACCCTTTTGTGCAATTGAAAGGTTCCATGTTAAAGGTCAGAGCCGATCCGCCCTATACGCTCACTACGCAAGCTGCGTAGGGCCCCGCAAATTACTCAAGGCCCCGCCTCCCCCTCCTCGTGTCATAGCACGTCAATTAATGTTGACAAAATAAAGCGAAACTATCCCTCTGGACACGATAAGAGAAAGAAGAAAAAACATGAGAGTGAATTGCGGGAACAACATTTAGGTAAACTTGTGTTCTCTCCTCTCCAAGTTTGATGTCAGTCAGCAAAGTAAAGTTAAGTTTATGTGCATTTCTATTGTGTTTTTTCGGTCTTGCTGACCTAGCTGGGCAGACAGGCAGTGCATCTCTTGCGTCACTTCTCTTTGTGCCTGACTGACAAAAGTGAGAGTAAAATACAATTATTTATTACGTTTGTTTTTGATAAACAACAAAGTGCAAGTTGCGCAACGGTGTTTGTTTACTGCAGCTCGGAAAAGATAACCGCGTCGCGTGTGTTAGGCTATCATGTGTGTTCATATGCGCGTGCACGAAATGAAACGCGCATTTTTTCAAGCAGAAATATATGTGGACATACTATACAATATATGGGCGGGAAATGATGGCACTCCTCTCATCAAAGTACACATTATACATACATACTTTTAAAACAAGACACTGATTATCTAGTCTCAGTCAATGTGTAGTTAAACATTCTAAACAACTGCAGCAGCACTACTTATGCAAGATGGAAAGCAATATTGACAATTTGTCATTGATTGACTATTGATATATAGGCTATATTGAATTTAAAATGTTGATTAGCTGGACATACTGGTCAATATGGATGCACATCCCTCAGTAAATAATAACCATAAATCAAGAATTGCTTCAACATGCATAATAAAAAAAAAAAACTAACATGCCATGGCAAGCCATTTTAGCTTTTATTCATTCACAGTTTATGTATTTTTGATATTAAGAATATCATTTTTTTTTTACTATTTTCAATGTGAATTCTTGATTATTTTTTACTAGTAAGGCCCCTTAGTTACATTTTTATCTACCAATGTCTATTTTTGATATCAGGAATTACATGTTCACTTGTACAAAAGTTAATTCTTGATATCAATGAGCTCACGTCACAGCGTGACGGGTCAGGTAGAGGGCCCCTTAGCAGAATTTTGCTTAGGGCCCCAGGGAGGTCAGGATCGGCACTGTTAAAGGTCCTTCACGGAACCATTGATGGCAATAAAAAACTTCATTTTTTAAGGGTGTACTGTACTTTTAGTCTCAACGCATCAATCTCATTCATCGGGTTCTTTATATATAGAAGTGTTACAGTTCTTACGTTTCACAGCAACCCACTCCCACAGGGTGCAGGCAGGTGCACTGCACACAGCCCTGCTCCATCCAGCTTTCTCCCATAGAGTACTGCTTTCCATCATATTCACACAGAGCTGTGAAGAGAGACGTCAAACACACGGAATATCAATCTCCTCAAGCCTTGAGAGTGCCTGAACCTCAAGTGCACTCCAAAAAACTGTCATTAGATAGGACATATGCTCTCACCTTGAGAGTTGAAGTGACACTGCATTGGTGCTGCTGAACATGTCGTCCACACCAAGCAGGCCATGAAGAACATCAATGTGTCGTGTCTCGCCATGGGACCCATCTCGGTTGTTCGATCGCCCTCTGAGTTGCTCTCTCGTCTTTTGCACCTTCATTTATACCCCCTTTCGTTCATGGGGACGGGTGTGGGGAGTGGTTTACCCCCTACCTGAGGTATGTCTCTGGGGTGGGGGCAGGTTAGTTGGGCTGTTTGAGGGGGGTGTAAGGGAAAAAGCTGTGGTTTGGCACCACTTGTTCTTTCTCTCCAGTGATTGCCATTCTCCGCTCCACTGGGCATGACCTTGAAAAACTATAGAAAATCTGACACATCCTGGGATGACTAAGAGAGGTGGGGAAGAGAGCGAGAGAGCAAAAAGTTGACGCGAGACAGGACACAGATTATGGAGAACATAGACTGTCAGTTAAAGATAATCAGGTGTTCATCTGGGTTTTGGTGGTTGTACACTAATAATAAAGATGTTTTGATATTTTTAAGTATTTTATAGCAAGGCTGCATTTATTTGATAAAACACAAATATTGTGAAATATCATAATCTAAAATAACTGTTTTCTATGTTAATATATTTCAAAATGTAATTTATTCTTGTGATGGCAAAGCTGAATTTTCATTACTCATTCTGATATGCTGATTTGGTGCTCAATTATGATTGGTTAATACTGGTGCTTAAACACTGTTTCTTATTATTAGTAGCATTATGATGTTTGAAATGTTTTTTCAGACTAATAATTGTCTGGAAACCGTGATTTTTTTTTTCAGTGTTCTTTGATTTTATTTGCCCCATTTTTTTAAATGGTAAAGTATCATAGTGTCCACAAAATGATTAGGCAACAAAAACTGTTTTCAACATTGATATTAATAAGCAATGTTTCTTATTATTAGCAAATCAACATATCCAAATGATTTCTGAAGGATCATGCGACACTGAAGACTGGAGTAATGATACTGAAAATTCAGCTTAATAAATTACTTTTGAAATCTATTAAAAATAGAAAACTTCACAATATTACTGTTTTTTTTTTATTTACTGTAGGCTATTTTTGGTCAAATAAATGCAGCCTTGAGCATGAAAGACTTTTTCAAGAATACTACAAAAGTCTTAATTATTCCAAAGTTTTGACTGGTAGTAGGCCATAAATGATAAAGTAACCGTCAATATTATCTCACACATTCTTGAACAAAGCTGTGGATGGTCAAATGGTGATTCTCAGCAACACCAAGAAGATCAAAACACAAACAGGCATTTATCGTAACTGTGGTCCTCAGGTTGCCTTGACCTTCGTCTGCTTCTTTGGACCGAGCTTATGCTGATGATGTCATGGCTGTGATGACCTCACATGGGCCTGGTCCAGCTGAAGATGTTCATAAGCAGGAGGAAGCTCATAAAGGCAGGATTGGACGTTTATTGCGCAATTGCTGCAGGTGTGTGTTTATGACCAGGGAAGATGTAATATATTTCTGAAATGCGTTTTTGTTATTGAGGAAGGATTTCTAGGTGTCGAGCGTGAGGGATTGGGCTTTGAGCGGATGCCGAGAAGGTAACGCTCTTTGAGCCAGAACCAAACATTACATACTAGTTCGCACATTAGCTCATCTCTCGTCATCTTTGCTATCAAGATGGAAACATTTGCGATAGAAGAAACAGGCGTTTTCCAAGGAGGCCCTTGGGTACCACAAAGTCTGTTTGTAGCATTCACGCCTGTGTCACCCCACAGTAGTCTGAAAGGTGTTGAAAGCTCCTCCCGGTGTACTGCATGTTGTATTACTGCTCTATGGCTCTGACTACACCTCAGTTTGGATAAAGTGACTCAGTCTCTCCTCTGGCTGTGCATTCTGACCTTGTTTACCTCTGGTTGATCGTTAGAACTGGTTTAGTATTTACTAGAAGGCCATTGGGCAGAAGTTCTTATTTTGTGGTTGCCAATTAATCTTTGGTTGCTAATTGTTGTTAAATGGAAGAAGTAACTAAAGTGCTAGTATGAATTAGCATTTTCAACAGGTACACTTCAACATTAAGTGTTTTAGGAAGCACGTTTCCTGATTTATGTTAAATCATTTAAATCAAACCCTGGGTAACCTATCCCACTGTTTCGCAACTTATGTCTTATGTAGCTAGTACATAAACCACTACATTTTACAAAGGAACTGAATGTTCAATCACAGTTACCAACACATTTAAAACAACACCTGTTGTTGAAGTTTTTAGTTAGTTTAGTTATTAGTTTACAATGAATAAAATCTGACAACCAATTTTATAAAAAAATAAATAAAGATGCATTGCACATAATTCAGCTTGATCAGACCTACAAATACTCAATCCATCATATGAGCAATTATTAATTGCTGAAAACAAAACTTCAGACCTGTTAGCCAGTGGAAACCTTCATCATTTCAAGAGTGCATCTGTCCTTTGGTTTCAGCTCAAAGGAATGTGGCCTTAAACTTGGGAGCAAGGAAGCAGAGTCCCCTCTGTGAGTGTTCGGAACACATGAGGGGTGGCAATGAGCCTTATCCTCTTTAACAGCTCTTGAGTCCCGAGCGGAGGATGTAATGGACTGCGGCCCTGTTCTGTTGTGCAGTCTGACTCATCACCATTTATTACATAACCACACACTAATGTGCAGGGGGACCCGAGGTTGCACTAAAATTTAGATGCAAGTGATTGGATGCCAAACTGCCAACGAATGTAAATTAAAAGCAAGAACAGCTTGTTTTTTCAATCATTTTATTGGCTTGGTTCTTTTTCTGCCCTTGCAAATGATGGCAAGAAACACTTTATGTGAAGAGAGATGAGAATTTTAGGAAGTACAACTTATTTTGGTGCGTATTTACACAAACGCACCAATAAAATGTTAATTGCATTGGAGAACATACTTGGAGCATTATGTTCATGCACCCAAAAGACAGATAGCAAATGCAAATGACTTGTCCACCTGTGCAGAATTGCTGACGAAAGCCATAACCAACTGGTTTCACAGCAGATCTGAGCTTGTTAAATAATCATTTAATGAGTTGAGTGTTATAAACAATTTCTTGTTTTGGAAATCTCTTAATATATATTGTAAGAAAATGTATTCATTAATATCTTCCTACAAACTTGGCTTTGTTGTTCCTTTTTCTGCTTTAGATCCATACAAGAAGACGTGGGAAGAATGAGACATGCACAAAGTGGTATGCTTCACACCACCTTGAAAGTTTATTGATCAGATACACTACTTCTTATTGTGCATATTAATGTATCATAGTACAAAGACTTTCAGAATTGATTGTATAAACAAATAAACAGATTATCTCAAGACCTCCTACTTTCTTTTACCATAAATGTATGCTTCTGTTTCATTTTTATCCTCCTTGACCTTTATCAATGTTCCAAAATATGATGCTTTATGCATACAATTTTTAATTGTTAACATTTTATTTGACTCCCTTTATAGACTTTCCCATGGCCTATTGAACTTGACTACAGAAATAAGCATTATTCATTAGTTCTTTTTCACAGCATTTGGCTACAGAAAGCAGTCACCTACTAAGAGGGGGGACTGTCCAGTTATCTGAGACCCTTATTATCCGTTGATAAAACAGATTAAAAAGATAAACCACAATTGTTTACTACAGCACCTAAAAATCACATGACATAATGAATGTATTCTCTTCAAAGGGATTCAGAAAATGTAGTACATAATTAAATTAATTAAACATATTTAAACAAATGAAATAAAATCAAATGAGTAAAATAGATATTTCTATGATCTATTCTCATTGTACAATAATTAATATGCAATTCAAGAGGACTTTTAAACGCCTTACAAAAATTGTCCTCTTTTACTATCCGTTCTTCAACAAAACAGGAAGTCACAAAGATTCACCAGACCAAACAAGCTATTTCTGATCCGCTCAGTGCAAACAAGCCGCTGCGGCCATCGAGCAACTTGACATCGATTATTTGTGCCTGATTCTAATGTTTTCCTTTCTAAAAGCGGACGCGATGAAGCCCTGTCAGATGTTCATTATAACTTTATTATTGTCTTAAATTAAGACTGCTAGTATTTTTTTGACAGCCATATTGGTTGTCATTATTTAGGCGAAGTTATATCAAGAGTATAAACTGTTACGAAAAGCAAAAACTCCTGTAGTTAACTTAGATCCAGTGCAGGGTGTTTATAGGCCCTGCAGTTGATCTTCCATCGCCTGACAAATCTTTATGCGTTTCGTTTTGTTCACTACGGTTTTGCATAACACTTCGTCGATCACTGAAGATGGACACAGACAAGTTTAACTATGTGTATAGCTGCGATTTGGACATAAACGTCCAACTGAAAATGTGAGTATGTTTATGGACCTTAGTCATTGTCTTGATTGCAGAATGTCGAGTACCAGCTCATCATTATTGCTCATTGAAACATCGCTCGTATTATGCATCTAAGTTATGTAATTTATTAATATGGTTTTAATTATAATGTATACGTTGTCAAAGATAAAATCACTAAATCTCCATATGTAGAGGACTTAGTGCTTTTATATTTTAAACGTAGAAAGGAAGACTCTTCCCTCCGTTATATCAAATCGTTGTTTTTGTGATGTTTACCAAAGCTAGCATGGCAACACAATGAGTCAGAAGAATAAAGTGTTAACACGAGTCCAGCGAGAGCTGTTGTGTTTTAGGGCTGTCATCTGTCTATTGATATCATTCTCCTTTTGCCCTCGATCTTAACGAGTCTCTGTCCACATGTGGATCATAAATGACCCCTTGTTTTTGTCCGGCTGCACACGCGCGCATAACGGAGTCAGTTTAATTTCTCTCTGTGTGTGTGTGTGTGTGTGTTGCATTACGTTAGAAGGACAGAAAAAATCCCAGGGTGTTAGTGAGCAAACTTTTACCCAAGACCTCATCATAAGACAGTGAAGCCAAACTGCATGAACTTCACATGGTGACAGAAGAGCTGTCACCATGTGAAGCACCAGAAACTATAATTTTAAGGGATAGTTCACCCAAAAATGAACATTTTGCCTCATTGCAAAGTTTCAAACCTGTATTAGTGTTTGTTCTTCTTTTATTTTCATTTCATCTTCATTTGTTTTTTTTTTTTGAATGTGAGTTAGTAATAAAAGAATTATAATTTTTAGGTAAACTATACCTTTATATATATATATATATATATACACACACACACACACACACACACACACATGCGTGTGTGTGTGTTTTGACAGTACTAATGACTAACGACTAGCGTCAGTGTGAATATAATATGAGGTGGAAAGGTCACGGAAATGATTGGTCAAATAGCTGAAATTTAGACCCCAAATATCTTGACGTTGTGTGCTGACTGAGCAGAAATAGCCTTTCGTTTGTGTTTGCTTTTGCAGAGGCAGTCTAGAGGGCAAGAGAGAGCAGAAGAGCTATAAATCTCTGCTCGAGGACCCCATGCTACGATTCTCGGGACTCTATCAGGAGAGCTGCTCCGACCTGTACGTCACCTGTCAGGTGTTTGCTGAGGGCAAGCCACTCGCTCTGCCAGTACGGACGTCTTACAAGGCTTTCAGCACTCGCTGGAAGTGAGTACATTTACCAACAGTTAATCTCCGTATCTCACACTGTGGCTCACTTTATGCAAGTGTGACCCAGTAATGAGTCAGAGCAGGAAACCAAACAAAATATGTCAGATATGTGTCGCAGAGATATATAGCCTATATATTTTGGTACCTTTATCATCTTCTCACATATTTACACAGATACATGACAAGTGTAATTAATTTTCTTAATTTAGAAAAAACATTAATACCTTCAGATCTTGTTTGTTGACTGTACTGAGCATTTTGCCACATTTTCTTCTTCGTAGCTGGAATGAGTGGCTTAGATTGCCAGTGAAGTACCCTGACCTGCCTCAGAGTGCCCAGGTGACTCTAACTGTTTGGGATGTGTATGGACCCGGCCGTGCCACACCTGTTGGGGGCACTACAGTCACCCTGTTTGGGAAATATGGGTAAAGGTCTACTGTTTTATCAGAAATTATGTGTGTACCTCATTAGCCTTCATGTAAACTACTGAAAATGTCATGTGATTGAGCTCTTTTTGAAAGAAATGTATCTATGGTTAAAAGATACTTTTAATAATAATTGTTTTGAAAACCTTTAATTATATCTACTTTCACAATCAAATATTTGTATTTGAAACAAATAATAGTTTCAAATATTTCTCACTGTTCAAATGTTTGGGGACAATATAATTTTTTAACCTCTTTTTCAGCAAGGCTGCATTAAATTGTTCAAAAGTGACAGTTAACAGGATTATAATTTTACAAATTAATTATATATCAAATAAATGCTGTTCTTTTGAACTTTCTATTCATCAAATAATTAAAAAAAGGAAAAAAATATCATGGTTTCCACATGGCTGCTGAAAACTCAGCACATTAATAAATTACATTTTAAAATATATATTTTTTTATTACAGCAAATAATTGTAGTCTTGGTGGGCAATAGAGACTTCTTTCAAACACACACACAAACACCTTTGAACGATTCTGAACATGTGAAAGTTTTGAAGGACAGTTGGACATGATATATTTGTGCAAAATTAAAAGGAGGCATTTACCAATTATGCACGAGGATGCCATGCTGATTCAGATAAATTCTTTAGGTAGCTGACTCAGTCACTTTTTACAGGAATCTAACAAGAAACAGGACTCTCGCAATTATGGTAACACTGACACCAGATTCTTATCTTTGAATGCACAGAAAGTTCAGAATACATATAATTCATATCTTTACTCGCATGATAAATTCATTGTAATCCAGAATTGAAATTACATATAACCAGCATATTCAGAATCTGTGATTATATCGAATGAATTCGAATTAATACAAATCTGTGCATGTTAATATAGTGAGTGCGGTGTTATTAATCATTTATGGAAGAGATTGTTAGGGAGACAAACTTTTTGTTTGATGTTTTTTTGTTGTTGACATTTTTCAACGAAAGTTTGCACACTACCCCTCTTTTACATCTAATGAGGGGAATCGCTTATCCTTCTTCATCTCTCTTCTTCCTCTATCTACCAGAATGTTCCGGCAGGGCATGCATGATCTGAAGGTGTGGCCGGGCGTGGAGGGTGATGGCAGTGAGCCCACTAGTACACCAGGAAGGACCAGCAGCACTCTCTCAGAGGACCAGATGGGCCGCCTAGCCAAGGTCAGTTGAGGGATTAGGGAGTGGATAACTGAGACAGAAAGGCGAGAAATATGCCTGTGGACAGTTACTGGACATGAGGGATATTTTAAATGAAAAGTGGGTGGGAGGGTGGGATAGATGGATGTGCTGTTTGTGTTTATAGATTACCCAATTTGTGGAAAGAATGAGAATTGAGAGTGTTTGGGAGTGTGATTTGTGTGTGTGTGTGTGTGTGTGTGTGTGTTCTCTAAAAGGACATGTTTTAACTGCCCTCTGTTCCAGGGCCCAGACCTGGAGATACTTAGTGACGTGAGTATGAGAGAAAACGGGACAGGAATGCTGAATGTATGTATCTGTGTGTATGTATGTGTAGGAGTGTGTGCTTGTCTCATAGTTTTTGGGCAAGATATAGGATGGGTTCCATACTTAGCTTGTTTAATTTGACCCACATTTTCACAAATAGGATAAGTATATAATTTTCTGTGTGTTTTGGACTTTCAAGCACTGACATTTTGGACATTGCTTGCCCTCACCAATTTTTTTTTATTTAACAATTTATATTCTTTTTTGTTTTTGAGAATTTATGTAAAGCAGAAAAAGCTGTAATAAAGCACACCAAGTGTTTAGGGGAATTGAGAAACACTTTTTATGGAAGCAATAAGGTACCAGAGGCTGTGCTGTATCATAAATAAGTAATGGCCGAAGGGCGTTGTTAGGCACGAGTACCTTATTGCTTTTATAAAATGGTTACCACACAATAAAAATGTTAAAGTAAAAAAATATGTATTAGTGCAACTTTAATGAAGTAAAATCACTCCTTCCGCTAGAAAAAAAAATAGTCCCTGACCGTAAACAGCAACAACGTTCCGATGTGTAATATACATGAAAGCTCAAATAAAAACAGCATAGGGACTGCATTGTTGCGCAGTGATAAATAGAACCGTTGGGTGAAGCGGTCATTGGCGTGTTTTATTATGAATAAAGCACAGCTATTGACCAATCAGAATCAAGGATTGGAACTAACCGTTTTATAAGACACTATAAATTTCCCATGCAATTGTTTTTCTTAATGACAAGGATTCGGCTATGTCTATTAAACATTTGACAAGGACGATCACAGCAAACATATGTGTTGGTGCTGCCACTGCCCCAGAGACAGCAGTTGTCATGTATAGATATGAAACAGCTCCTCAAACTTTCAACCATACACTATCTTTATTTCAGTGTTACAATAATTCAAAATAACGTAAAAGATATAAACACTGATGTCTACAGTAGTGATCAATTACATCATTACACCAGTAGGTGGCGAAAATTGAGTGAGTCGTTGAGTCAATCATTAATTAATTCAAACAAAACAATTTTTTTTAAATGAATTAAAATTAATTCAATATTTTAAAATTGATTTATAATTTATATAATTTGCAGCATTTAACATTTTATCAGAACCAGTAAATTGCATGTTATTTTGTTTAGTGGTCTATGCAGAATCGTGAAACAAAAAAAAAATTGATTCTTAAATCAGAATTGTGCAGCTCTACTATAAATTAATTTTAAAAAATCTGGCTGGTCAGATACAACTTGAGCCCTTTTAACAACATCTTTCAACTAAATGTTTCAACTCATGTTATGGCCATGTCAAAGCTGGTAAGCTTGCCTGAACCTCTGTTCATAACAATTGTGTCTGTAATTTATAACCAGACGTTCATCTACAGAAAAATAGTTCTACATCAAACGGACAGTTTAGAAGATAAATATAAAGATAGTTGTGCTGGGTAATAATGATTTGTTGTGGATGCAGTTGACAAAGCTTAACTTGTTTGGAACTGGGAACATTCCTTGAAATGTTATGGATATTATGTATAGCCACTAAAACAGAAGTATTGCTGGTTCAACAAAGTCCTCTTAGACTCTTGGTGGCCTTTGGATGAGATGTGTTATGGTACTAATTATTACTAACTGTTTGTTTAGAAAGGGCTGAGTCATCTTAGTGTGCTACTACTTTGTACTGGCACCAACTGAATGTCTTGCTAATGGGCGTTTTTGTGTTTGAGGCTCTTGCTGGCTGACACGCCACTGTCATATGATTGGCTAAAGGATTGTGCGCACAAGGTATTAGTGTTGGTCTGGTCTTCGAAACGTGTCTTTTTCTTTAAGTTTTTCTCTCTCTTTCTTTGCCTTTCTCTCTCTCTGTCTCTCCCAGCTAACAAAAGCTCATCGTCAGGGTCACATGGTTAAAGTAGACTGGCTGGATCGCTTGACCTTCAGAGAGATTGAGATGATCAATGAGGTGAGTGGGTTTGGGGTAAACGGTACATCATGATACGACATCACTATAATTTTTGTAACCTTTTTGTGGGCCCAAACTAAAAAACACAAGTATATCTAATCTAATTAAGATGATTCATAAAGTTTTTTTTCTCTCTACAGAGTGAGAAACGTAGCTCTAATTTCATGTACCTTATGGTGGAATTCTCCCGTGTCAAAAGTGGCGAACGAGAATACAGCATTGTCTATTACGAAAAGGTACATCCATTTTTAACTACATATTTTGCTATAAAGTCAACATTGATTCAAAATAACCCTTTTTATTGTCCCTGTTAAAGCATGATTCATCAAAATGTACTGTATGTGACTAGGTTGTGAACTAATATCCAATAACTATCTTTAGCATATGCTTGTTGTTGGGAAAGCAGTTTTTCAAAAATCTTACCAATTGCTAATAGAGTTATTTAATGTGGTTAAATGTAATATGTATTAACATTTAGTTTGAAAAGAATAGCTTGTTGAGGGTGAACTTAATGGCTATTCGTGTCAAAAAAACAAACATTTTTAGGTGGGAAGCAGTGCGACACAATTCTAACTGCAAAGTAGCAGTGAGAAATAAATACTTTAACAATCTTATCATTTTTAGATGGGTAAAAACAAGCCCCAACTTACAGGTTTAGAAAAATACATTTTTACTTTTTGAAGTAAAATGGGTTGTGAATGCCTTTTTATTTTGACTTTAAATCAGTGATTCATCAAAAATTTTAAAAGGAGTGTATTTAAAAGACCAGGTAAATTTAAGTGACTCTCTTTTCAGGATGCTGATGATTCCTCCCCTTTGCCAACCAGTTCAGATATTGTGAAAGTCCCAGACCCTCAGATGTGTATGGTGAGTGGAAACAAAAACAAAAAAGTCAGTTAATTTGGGTTCGTTGATTTGAGAATCTGTGATAAATGTCTGTCCTATGCCCCGTTTACACCTGGTATTAAGATGCGTTTCGGTCGATCGGATCGCAAGTAGATCAGGGAGACACATTCCCGTTTACACCTGGTGTTTTAATCTCTTTTGTCCACCTTAAATTACTTCTGTCCTGATTTCTTCGAGGGTGAGGTGGGTGAGTGTGTGTTAGAAATCAGGAATGGTGAGAGAGTTTGGTTTTCATCTTCAAACCAAACTTGGGTCTTCGGCCATCAAAGTTTAAATCCTTTCTGGATATCACACTTCCCATAATGTTTTTGCATTAGATCAGTAGGCGGACAGAAGGCGGTCTTTTGTGGCTGTTCGATCATATGAACATGTACAATACAAAAGCAAACTGGTCGAATGAGTTTTGACTACCTCTGGAATCGGTTGAATGTGGACAAACTCTAAAAGGTTTAGACGCCATTTACACCTGTATTTAGCATCGTCCACTTGGGTTCTTAATACCAGGTGTAAACCGGGCCTTGCACTCAAATGGTGGTGTATACTTTGGCACCTGATAATGTAAAAAACACATTTCATGTAATTGTAAAATGACAAAGTTGGTACTTTACTGGTGCTTGTGTTCTGTTGCAGGAGAACCTTGTGGAGAGTAAGCATCATAAACTGGCTCGTAGTTTGCGCAGCGGACCGTCTGACCACGATCTCAAACCTAACGCAGCCACACGTGATCAACTCAATGTTAGTGGTGAAGAGAAAAAGAAGTCCACAAGACTTCTCTGCAGTTGTGTTTTTAACATGTATATATTTATCTGTCATAGATCATTGTGAGCTACCCACCCACTAAACAGCTAAGCTCTGAGGAACAGGACCTTGTGTGGAAGTTTAGATACTACCTCACCACACAAGAAAAGGTGAGTGAGCACATGTACCGTACACACTAACCATTTAAAAGTTTTGGGGTCGGCAAGAAAGAAATGAAGGCTTTTATTCAGCAAAAGTGACAGTAAAGACATTTATAATGTTACACATCATTTTCTATTTCAAAAATATGCTTTTCTTTTGAAATGTCTTGTTCCTTAAAATATATTTTGCCATCACAGGAATAAATTATATTTTAAAATATCTAAAATAGAAAACAGTTGTTTCACAATATTGCTGTTTTCTTTTAATCAAATAAATGCAGCCTTGGTGACCATACGAGACTAAATAAATCAATATTGCTAAATAAATCTTACCGACCCCAAACATTTGAAATTATGTTCATGTTTACTAGTGTTTCCCCATTGTTAGTAGGGTGGTGTCTCAGTTTTACTCTGTGTCCAAGGCAGGATCTAATTGTGGCTCTGTTTTTAGGCTTTGACTAAGTTCCTGAAGTGCGTGAACTGGGATCTGCCCCAGGAGGCAAAACAGGCCCTGGAGCTGCTGGGAAAATGGCGGCCGATGGATGTGGAGGATTCCCTGGAGCTGCTGTCCTCTCAGTTTACCAACCCCACAGTCAGACGCTACGCTGTCGCGAGGCTGCAGCAGGCTGACGATGAGGTAAAATCTACAGTATATGTGTTTCTGTGTCTTTATGTATGTCTTCTATCTAGAGCATATGTGTCAGTAGTATATGTCTTTGTGCATCAGATGATTTTATACTTTCTAATGCAGTCTTAACTATCCTTAAATATGCACACCATTACTAATGGAAATCTTTTGGGACAAAATCCTTGTGCTGATAAACATTTAATTCTGCTTATTTTTCTGACTCTTTAGAGAATTAATTGTGATGCATACAATAACCATACCATACACACACACACCTCATCTCTCTTTGTAATTCCCTATAGGATCTGCTAATGTACTTGCTCCAGCTGGTACAGGCATTGAAATATGAGAACTTCATTGATATTCAGGGTGGTTTGGAGCCTGCCAGTAAGAGAGAAAGTCAGGGGGTCCTGGCAGAGAGCTCAACAATAGGAGATCTGGAAAGGTCAGCTTAATCCTCACAATGGGAAATGGGAAATTTAGACATCACTTTTCATAGAATCACAGCATCTTTCAACATCTATGCATGCACGATTTCCAGAGATGCTTAGAATATATGTACTGTTGGAATTATAAACAATCAAAAATTGAAAAACAAAAAACGTGAGGGTTTCACTCACTGATTTATTTTTCAGTTCCCAGATGGCATCAACTATCCCTGTGATGCCCAGTGGACAGAAAGGCAAAGAGGGAGCAGATGGTGAAAATCTCGAGGTAAGTGTAAAATAAAAAGTTTGCAGATGAAAAAAATCTGTGGAGGGGATGTGGAGATTATGTAACGGTGTGTATGACCTGTGTTCCACAGCAAGATCTGTGCACTTTCCTTATTTCACGTGCCTGCAAAAACTCCACTCTGGCAAACTATCTATACTGGTGAGTTCATTAATCAAGGGGTTTTGCAGTTCTTGCATGATTATAACAATTTTCACCGACTCCATATGTAAGATTTAAAACTAAAAGAAAATGTTGTCTTAAATTGTCTTCTGATGCAGGTATGTAATAGTGGAGTGTGAGGATCAGGACACCCAGCAGAGAGACCCAAAAACCCATGACATGTACCTCAATGTAATGAGGCGGTTCAGTCAGGCTCTGCTCAAGGTACCTTCACATTCTGAACCCACATGACTGACAAACTAATTTGATAATATACAATACTGTTCAAAAGTTTGGAGTCAGTAAGACTTTCTAATATTTTTGTAAGACGTCTCTTATGCTGTAATTATTTGATCAAAAAATAAGTAAAATTGTAAAATAGTATTACGATTTAAATATATTTGCTTTTTTAAAATATTATTATATTTTACAATTTATTCTTAAATTATTTTTTTTTAAATGTAATTTATTCCTCTGATGGCAAAGTTGAATTTTCAGCATCATTACTCCACTCTTCAGTGTCACATGAGCCTTCAGAAATCATTCTAATATGCTGATTTAGTGCTCAAGAAACATTCTTATTATCATCAATATTAAAGTCTTTGATTGAACAGAACACCCTTTGTTTGGAATATCTTTTGTAACGTTATAAATGTCTTTTTCTGTCACTTTTGATCAATTAAATGCATCCTTACTAAATAAAAGTTGCTAAAATTAAAACAACTTTTGAACACTGCTGTACCTAACCAGACATGATGCTCAAATTTTCAGCATCGAGAAATTTGTCCGTCTACACAATCACAACCAGTCAGGAGATATCTAGTTAAGATTGGAATTTGAAAGTGATTTTGTCTGATTATTTTGCAAATTCATGCCTCTTATACATATGATTGGTTGATAGAAGTAAATAGATGTGAAGTGTTGAAATAGAGGATATTGAAAATAATATGTGATGTTTGTGTTGGTATTTCCAGGGTGATAAGAGTGTTAGAGTGATGCGCTCCCTTCTGGCCTCCCAGCAGACATTTGTAGACAGACTAGTGCAACTCATGAAAGCTGTTCAGAGAGAGAGCGGAAACCGCAAGAAAAAGGTACGGAACATCTGCTGTAGATCACGAGGAATCTTTTGTAAAGTTTTTTGTTACATTTCATTTTTTTCTGTCACTGACAGACGGAGCGGTTACAGAGCCTGTTGGCTGATAACGAGAAGGTGAATCTGTCAGAGATCGAGCCCATCCCTCTCCCTCTGGAACCCCAAATCCGCATCAAAGGCATCATACCTGAGACTGCAACACTATTTAAGGTATTGTGCATCATTTATATCCATTACACCGAGTCTCGCATGCATCCATCCACCCCTGACACTGCAGTTTGTGTCTCTTTCAGAGTGCTCTGATGCCAGCAAAGCTCATCTTTAAGACAGAGGATGGGGAGCAATATCCAGTCATCTTTAAACATGGAGATGACCTGAGACAGGACCAGCTCATCCTGCAGATTATTTCACTCATGGATAAGGTCCAAAGAGCTCATTAAAAGCCTCACACAGTACCAACAGGACACATAGTTTATATCAGTATTCAGTTACGTCTTCTTACATAGCTGATCATTAGCTTTCTTATCTTCAACAGTTGCTGAGGAAAGAGAATTTGGACCTGAAGTTGACTCCATACAAAGTCCTGGCGACCAGCACCAAACATGGTCAGTACTGCTTCACCCATTGAGCCCGTCAATGCACGTGTGGGAGTTTCATTACACTGGATGCATTTGATTTGTCTGCAGGTTTTATGCAGTTTATGCAATCAGTGCCTGTGGCTGAAGTTTTGGCGACTGAAGGCAACATTCAGGTAATGCAATACAATAAAGTTCTGCAGTTCTGCTTCTGGAGGGCCACCATCCTGCAAAGTTCTGCTCCAACACTAACCAGTTAATCCAGGTCTTCAGGGTCGCTTGATACCTCCAGATCTGCAGGAACGTGGCCCACCATGAATAGGATTGGACACCCATTTCACTTGGATATACACTACAGGTCAAAAGTTTTAGATTGGTAAGATTTTTAATGTTTTTAAAAGAAGTCTTTTCTGCTCCCCAAGGCTGCATTTATATGATTAAAAAAAACAAACAAACAAAAAACATTATTATTGCGAAATATTATTACAATTTAAAACGTCTGTTTTCTTTGTGAATATACAGTAAAGTGTAATTTATTCCTGTGATCAAAGCTGAATTTTCATCATCATCACTCCAGTCTTCAGTGTCACATGATCCTTCAGAAATCAGGCTAATAGGATGATTTGCTGCTCAAGAAACATGTATGATTATTATCAATGTTGAAAACTGTTTTTTACATTTTTATTTCAGGATTCTTTGATGAATAGAAAGTTCAAAAGAACAGCTTTTATCTGAAATGGAAAGTTTTTGTAACATTAAACACTAAACACCCTTTAAACAACATTAAACACCCTTTAAAAAGTTTGGGGTCAAATAAGAATTTTTATTTAATTTTTTGGGGGAAAAATAAGAAATCAATACTTCTATTCATCAAGGATGAGTCACATTGATCAAAAGTTACAGTAAAGACATTTATAATGTTAGAAAAGATTCTATTTTGAATAAATGCTGTTCTTTGAACTTTCTATTCATCAAAGAATTTTTGAAAAAAAAAGTGCACAACTGTTTTCAACATTGAAAGTAATAATGAATGTTTTTTGAGCATAAAATCATATTGAAAATCATCACGTGATTTCTGAAGGATCATGTGACACTGAAGATTTGAGTAATGATGCTGAAAATTCAGCTTTTTTCAGAGGAATAAATGACATTTTAATATATATTAAAATAGAAAATAATCATTTTAAATTGTCATTATATTTCACAATATTACTGTTGTTTTGTTTTTTTGTTTAAAAAAATGCAGCTTTGGTGAGCAGAAGAGAGTTCTTATAAAAACATTAAATGATTTAAAACTTTTGACCGGTAGTGTACATCGCAATAGGGAGAAAAAAAGACTGTTGTAATTCTAATATTTTAAAATAAAAGTAATATTTTATTACTTGCATTTGTATAATAGAATTGTAGGTGCAAGGTATCCACATACCAAATAGTGGATGTATTAAACGCATCTTTCTGTGTTCATTTAAAGAGAAAAAGCTCTCATATCTTTTTTTTTCATTTCTCTTGATTAATTATATCTCCATGCAGAGTTTCTTCCGAAAGCACGCTCCGAATGATAAGGGGCCATATGGCATCAGCTCTGAAGTCATGGACACATACGTTAAAAGCTGTGGTGAGCTTCACTTCATTAATTATTTACTTCTTTATAAATCATTATTCGCGTGTACTAAATCATGATATACTTTTCAGCGGGCTATTGTGTCATCACCTACATTCTAGGGGTTGGAGACAGACATCTAGACAACTTGCTTCTCACAAAGACTGGTACACTCAATAAACCCACCACAGCTTTCAATGACTTTATGCACTGATAAAATAGATTGGGCGTGCTGATCTGTGTCTCTGGCTTGCAGGGAAGCTGTTTCATATCGATTTTGGCTATATTTTGGGTCGGGACCCTAAACCCCTGCCACCCCCTATGAAGCTGAGCAAGGAGATGGTGGAAGGAATGGGGGGCATGCAGAGCGAACAATACCAGGAGTTCAGGAAACAGTGCTACACTGCCTTCCTGCACCTACGCAGGTGAGTTAAAGAAGACCTACTTGCTTTATGTTGTATGTCTTTGAAATCATAACCTTTTTTGTTGTTTTGGTTGTCTCATGCAGATACTCCAATCTCATTCTGAATTTGTTCTCTCTGATGGTGGATGCGAACATTCCCGACATTGCACTGGAGCCTGACAAAACTGTGAAAAAGGTTTGTGTGGTCCTAAATGTTTGGCCCCAAAATCTATCAAGAGAATCAAGAGAATAAAAGGAGCAATAAAATTTTAACCTGTTCATTCTTTGCCTGCCCACTGCAGGTTCAGGACAAGTTTCGATTGGACCTCTCAGATGAGGAAGCAGTGCATTATATGCAGAGTCTGATTGATGAGAGTGTAGGGGCTTTGTTTGCAGCAGTGGTTGAACAGATACACAAATTTGCACAGGTGTGTATCTTTCCTCATACTTTAACCCAATACTCTTTTCCCCTTTGCAAAGTCAGCATGGAAACTATTAAAGACAAGGCCTATTTATGATGTTGCTCAAAACAAGCTTGTTCCTTTGTTGGCCCATGACGCTAAATTCTGGAAAACACTACACAACTTTGCACAGATGTTTTCCCCTGATTTGCTGTCTGGATGAATTGACTCTTGTTGCCAAAGTTCAGGGCCAGTCTCCAGATTTTGGCCAGTCAGGGTTGAAAGATTTCACTCAAAATCACAGTGTAGCCCAGACAATTTTTTTAGCTTCAGTCTTTGATTCCATCCAGAGGAGATCAAATGTTTGATATTTTGAGAATTTACTTGACATGAGCTAGTTGACACGAGTTACAAAGTTACTTCAAGTTAGTAGAATGTCTAAAGTGGACAATCAAAATAAAGTGTAACCGCACAACTTGAAACTTAGTGGGTGATCCTCATTCATGTTGTCTATGATGCCCATTTTTTTCTCTTTAAAAATTTATGATGTTTAGTGGTGTTTCAAAATCTGTGCATATTTTAAGTCTTGCACTGTATTTCAGCTATAATAGAGTTCCCACTTTTGTTAATCCGCTATGATTATTGACAGATCCTGATAAATGGCTAAATAGCGGCCCCATGTAATTGACATAGCTGACGTATTGGACCTTTACTAATGTTTTATATTTAATCTCCACAGTATTGGCGCAGATGAGGCGATGTCATGGAACATGGTTCTCACCTGATCAGTAGGAGGGCAACAACAACTGAATGATAGACGGGAGAAAAGGACACGTGCCAAGGCCACACTAGTGACATCGTTTTCACCGTGAAGCATTCATGCACTAGGTCTTGACTAAACTGAATATATTTGTATATAAAATATAAAATGAACTGTATGTAAAAAAAAAAAAAAAAAAAAGATGGCCAAATAAAGATTCCAACTTTAGCATTTGTTTACTGGTCAGTATTCATTTTACAGTATATTCACTTTAACACTCATAAAACATTATATTAGTAACCAAAGTCTCTGCTGAATTTTTTTTTTTTTTTTTTTTTACTATAGAATGGTAATCCATTAAACGTGTATTTGAAACCCTTGATTAGGGACTGTTATCTGTTTGGAGACATCCTTCTATGACAATGAGTGTTTCTGATGCATATGGTGGTTTTAAAGGTTTCCATGGATGAGAATATGTGCGCGTTTCCTCCTATGGTGCCAGTCCGTTTGTGAATCACGCCTTCCTATGAGTATTCAATACAACTTTATTGCACAGCCTATTTAAAGAAATTGGCCAATGTCTTAGACTTACTAGTTATACAAAGTTAAAACCTCAATACATTTATTTTTAGACTACAGGTTATATGGATTAAACATTTCACCAACATTAGTCTGAGCAACTTTAATGCAAGTCTTAAGTTGTTTTGTTTTTGTAATTAAAATAATAAAACTTACTGTCACAAAATTAATGAGCACTCATGGCCCTCTATCAGAATCCAGAGTTTTGGGAAGATTGGAGAAACTTAATTTTTCGCCCAAAAAAAAAAAAAAAAAACGTAAGGGGTACCACTGTCGTTTTTTTTTTTCCGGCCGAATTTTTGAGTTTCGATATCTCAGCTCTGGAAGGGGCTAGAGCCTCCATTTTTGCACTCAGGTCTAAGTCTCATGGCCCTCTATCAGAATCCAGAGTTTTGGGAAGATTGGAGAAACTTAATTTTTCGCCCAAAAAAAAAAAACGTAAGGGGTACCACTGTCGGTTTTTTTTTTGGGCCGAATTTTTGAGTTTCGATATCTCAGCTCTGGAAGGGGCTAGAGCCTCCATTTTTGCACTCAGGTCTAAGTCTCATGGCCCTCTATCAGAATCCAGAGTTTTGGGAAGATTGGAGAAACTTAATTTTTCGCCCAAAAAAAAAAACGTAAGGGGTACCACTGTCGTTTTTTTTTCGGGCCGAATTTTTGAGTTTCGATATCTCAGCTCTGGAAGGGGCTAGAGCCTCCATTTTTGCACTCAGGTCTAAGTCTCATGGCCCTCTATCAGAATCCAGAGTTTTGGGAAGATTGGAGAAACTTAATTTTTCGCCCAAAAAAAAAAACGTAAGGGGTACCACTGTCGTTTTTTTTTCGGGCCGAATTTTTTGAGTTTCGATATCTCAGCTCTGGAAGGGGCTAGAGCCTCCATTTTTGCACTCAGGTCTAAGTCTCATGGCCCTCTATCAGAATCCAGAGTTTTGGGAAGATTGGAGAAACTTAATTTTTCGCCCCAAAAAAAAAAACGTAAGGGGTACCACTGTCGTTTTAATTTCGGGCCGAATTTTTGAGTTTCGATATCTCATCTCTGGAAGGGGCTAGAGCCTCCATTTTTGCACTCAGGTCTAAGTCTCATGGCCCTCTATCAGAATCCAGAGTTTTGGGAAGATTGGAGAAACTTAATTTTTCGCCCAAAAAAAAAAAACGTAAGGGGTACCACTGTCGTTTTTTTTTCGGGCCGAATTTTTTGAGTTTCGATATCTCAGCTCTGGAAGGGGCTAGAACCTCCATTTTTGCACTCAGGTCTAAGTCTCATGGCCCTCTATCAGAATCCAGAGTTTTGGGAAGATTGGAGAAACTTAATTTTTCGCCCAAAAAAAAAAACGTAAGGGGTACCACTGTCGATTTTTTTCGGGTCCGAATTTTTGAGTTTCGATATCTCAGCTCTGGAAGGGGCTAGAGCCTCCATTTTTGCACTCAGGTCTAAGTCTCATGGCCCTCTATCAGAATCCAGAGTTTTGGGAAGATTGGAGAAACTTAATTTTTCGCCCAAAAAAAAAAAACGTAAGGGGTACCACTGTCGTTTTTTTTTCGGGCCGAATTTTTTGAGTTTCGATATCTCAGCTCTGGAAGGGGCTAGAACCTCCATTTTTGCACTCAGGTCTAAGTCTCATGGCCCTCTATCAGAATCCAGAGTTTTGGGAAGATTGGAGAAACTTAATTTTTCGCCCAAAAAAAAAAACGTAAGGGGTACCACTGTCGTTTTTTTTTCGGGCCGAATTTTTGAGTTTCGATATCTCAGCTCTGGAAGGGGCTAGAGCCTCCATTTTTGCACTCAGGTCTAAGTCTCATGGCCCTCTATCAGAATCCGGAGTTTTGGGAAGTTTGGAGAAACTTAATTTTTCGCCCAAAAAAAAAAAAACGTAAGGGGTACCACTGTCGTTTTTTTTTCGGGCCGAATTTTTGAGTTTCGATATCTCAGCTCTGGAAGGGGCTAGAGCCTCCATTTTTGCACTCAGGTCTAAGTCTCATGGCCCTCTATCAGAATCCAGAGTTTTGGGAAGATTGGAGAAACTTAATTTTTCCCTCAAAAAAAAAAACGTAAGGGGTACCACTGTCGTTTATTTTTCGGGCCGAATTTTTTGAGTTTCGATATCTCAGCTCTGGAAGGGGCTAGAGCCTCCATTTTTGCACTCAGGTCTAATTCTGATGGTCCTCTATCAGAATCCAGAGTTTTGGGAAGATTGGAGAAACTTAATTTTTCGCCCAAAAAAAAAAAACGTAAGGGGTACCACTGTCGTTTTTTTTTCGGGCCGAATTTTTGAGTTTCGATATCTCAGCTCTGGAAGGGGCTAGAGCCTCCATTTTTGCACTCAGGTCTAAGTCTCATGGCCCTCTATCAGAATCCAGAGTTTTGGGAAGATTGGAGAAACTTAATTTTTCGCCCAAAAAAAAAAACGTAAGGGGTACCACTGTCGTTTTTTTTTCGGGCCGAATTTTTGAGTTTCGATATCTCAGCTCTGGAAGGGGCTAGAGCCTCCATTTTTGCACTCAGGTCTAAGTCTCATGGCCCTCTATCAGAATCCAGAGTTTTGGGAAGATTGGAGAAACTTAATTTTTCGCCCAAAAAAAAAAAACGTAAGGGGTACCACTGTCGTTTTTTTTTCGGGCCGAATTTTTGAGTTTCGATATCTCAGCTCTGGAAGGGGCTAGAGCCTCCATTTTTGCACTCAGGTCTAAGTCTCATGGCCCTCTATCAGAATCCAGAGTTTTGGGAAGTTTGGAGAAACTTAATTTTTCGCCCAAAAAAAAAAAACGTAAGGGGTACCACTGTCGTTTTTTTTTCGGGCCGAATTTTTGAGTTTCGATATCTCAGCTCTGGAAGGGGCTAGAGCCTCCATTTTTGCACTCAGGTCTAAGTCTCATGGCCCTCTATCAGAATCCAGAGTTTTGGGAAGATTGGAGAAACTTAATTTTTCGCCCAAAAAAAAACAAAACGTAAGGGGTACCACTGTCGTTTTTTTTTCGGGCCGAATTTTTGAGTTTCGATATCTCAGCTCTGGAAGGGGCTAGAGCCTCCATTTTTGCACTCAGGTCTAAGTCTCATGGCCCTCTATCAGAATCCAGAGTTTTGGGAAGATTGGAGAAACTTAATTTTTCGCCCAAAAAAAAAAACGTAAGGGGTACCACTGTCGTTTTTTTTTCGGGCCGAATTTTTTGAGTTTCGATATCTCAGCTCTGGAAGGGGCTAGAGCCTCCATTTTTGCACTCAGGTCTAAGTCTCATGGCCCTCTATCAGAATCCAGAGTTTTGGGAAGATTGGAGAAACTTAATTTTTCGCCCCAAAAAAAAAAACGTAAGGGGTACCACTGTCGTTTTAATTTCGGGCCGAATTTTTGAGTTTCGATATCTCAGCTCTGGAAGGGGCTAGAACCTCCATTTTTGCACTCAGGTCTAAGTCTCATGGCCCTCTATCAGAATCCAGAGTTTTGGGAAGATTGGAGAAACTTAATTTTTCGCCCAAAAAAAAAACCGTAAGGGGTACCACTGTCGTTTTTTTTTCGGGCCGAATTTTTGAGTTTCGATATCTCATCTCTGGAAGGGGCTAGAGCCTCCATTTTTGCACTCAGGTCTAAGTCTCATGGCCCTCTATCAGAATCCAGAGTTTTGGGAAGTTTGGAGAAACTTAATTTTTCGCCCAAAAAAAAAAAAACGTAAGGGGTACCACTGTCGTTTTTTTTTCGGGCCGAATTTTTGAGTTTCGATATCTCAGCTCTGGAAGGGGCTAGAGCCTCCATTTTTGGACTCAGGTCTAAGTCTCATGGTCCTCTATCAGAATCCAGAGTTTTGGGAAGATTGGAGAAACTTAATTTTTCGCCCAAAAAAAAAAACGTAAGGGGTACCACTGTCGTTTATTTTTCGGGCCGAATTTTTTGAGTTTCGATATCTCAGCTCTGGAAGGGGCTAGAGCCTCCATTTTTGCACTCAGGTCTAAGTCTCATGGCCCTCTATCAGAATCCAGAGTTTTGGGAAGATTGGAGAAACTTAATTTTTCGCCCAAAAAAAAAACCGTAAGGGGTACCACTGTCGTTTTTTTTTTCGGGCCGAATTTTTGAGTTTCGATATCTCAGCTCTGGAAGGGGCTAGAGCCTCCATTTTTGCACTCAGGTCTAAGTCTCATGGCCCTCTATCAGAATCCAGAGTTTTGGGAAGATTGGAGAAACTTAATTTTTCGCCCAAAAAAAAAAAACGTAAGGGGTACCACTGTCGTTTTTTTTTTCGGGCCGAATTTTTGAGTTTCGATATTTCAGCTCTGGAAGGGGCTAGAGCCTCCATTTTTGCACTCAGGTGTAAGTCTCATGGCCCTCTATCAGAATCCAGAGTTTTGGGAAGATTGGAGAAACTTAATTTTTCCCTCAAAAAAAAAAACGTAAGGGGTACCACTGTCGTTTATTTTTCGGGCCGAATTTTTTGAGTTTCGATATCTCAGCTCTGGAAGGGGCTAGAGCCTCCATTTTTGCACTCAGGTCTAATTCTGATGGTCCTCTATCAGAATCCAGAGTTTTGGGAAGATTGGAGAAACTTAATTTTTCGCCCAAAAAAAAAAAACGTAAGGGGTACCACTGTCGTTTTTTTTTCGGGCCGAATTTTTGAGTTTCGATATCTCAGCTCTGGAAGGGGCTAGAGCCTCCATTTTTGCACTCAGGTCTAAGTCTCATGGCCCTCTATCAGAATCCAGAGTTTTGGGAAGATTGGAGAAACTTAATTTTTCGCCCAAAAAAAAAAACGTAAGGGGTACCACTGTCGTTTTTTTTTCGGGCCGAATTTTTGAGTTTCGATATCTCAGCTCTGGAAGGGGCTAGAGCCTCCATTTTTGCACTCAGGTCTAAGTCTCATGGCCCTCTATCAGAATCCAGAGTTTTGGGAAGATTGGAGAAACTTAATTTTTCGCCCAAAAAAAAAAAACGTAAGGGGTACCACTGTCGTTTTTTTTTCGGGCCGAATTTTTGAGTTTCGATATCTCAGCTCTGGAAGGGGCTAGAGCCTCCATTTTTGCACTCAGGTCTAAGTCTCATGGCCCTCTATCAGAATCCAGAGTTTTGGGAAGATTGGAGAAACTTAATTTTTCGCCCAAAAAAAAAAACACGTAAGGGGTACCACTGTCGTTTTTTTTTCGGGCCGAATTTTTTGAGTTTCGATATCTCAGCTCTGGAAGGGGCTAGAGCCTCCATTTTTGCACTCAGGTCTAAGTCTCATGGCCCTCTATCAGAATCCAGAGTTTTGGGAAGATTGGAGAAACTTAATTTTTCGCCCAAAAAAAAAAAACGTAAGGGGTACCACTGTCGTTTTTTTTTCGGGCTGAATTTTTGAGTTTCGATATCTCAGCTCTGGAAGGGGCTAGAGCCTCCATTTTTGCACTCAGGTCTAAGTCTCATGGCCCTCTATCAGAATCCAGAGTTTTGGGAAGATTGGAGAAACTTAATTTTTCGCCGAAAAAAAAAAAACGTAAGGGGTACCACTGTCGTTTTTTTTTCGGGCCGAATTTTTGAGTTTCGATATCTCATCTCTGGAAGGGGCTAGAGCCTCCATTTTTGCACTCAGGTCTAAGTCTCATGGCCCTCTATCAGAATCCAGAGTTTTGGGAAGTTTGGAGAAACATAATTTTTCGCCCAAAAAAAAAAACGTAAGGGGTACCACTGTCGTTTTTTTTTCGGGCCGAATTTTTGAGTTTCGATATCTCAGCTCTGGAAGGGGCTAGAGCCTCCATTTTTGCACTCAGGTCTAAGTCTCATGGCCCTCTATCAGAATCCGGAGTTTTGGGAAGTTTGGAGAAACTTAATTTTTCGCCCAAAAAAAAAAAAACGTAAGGGGTACCACTGTCGTTTTTTTTTCGGGCCGAATTTTTGAGTTTCGATATCTCAGCTCTGGAAGGGGCTAGAGCCTCCATTTTTGCACTCAGGTCTAAGTCTCATGGCCCTCTATCAGAATCCAGAGTTTTGGGAAGATTGGAGAAACTTAATTTTTCGCCCAAAAAAAAAAAACGTAAGGGGTACCACTGTCGTTTTTTTTTTCGGGCCGAATTTTTGAGTTTCGATATTTCAGCTCTGGAAGGGGCTAGAGCCTCCATTTTTGCACTCAGGTGTAAGTCTCATGGCCCTCTATCAGAATCCAGAGTTTTGGGAAGATTGGAGAAACTTAATTTTTCCCTCAAAAAAAAAAACGTAAGGGGTACCACTGTCGTTTATTTTTCGGGCCGAATTTTTTGAGTTTCGATATCTCAGCTCTGGAAGGGGCTAGAGCCTCCATTTTTGCACTCAGGTCTAATTCTGATGGTCCTCTATCAGAATCCAGAGTTTTGGGAAGATTGGAGAAACTTAATTTTTCGCCCAAAAAAAAAAAAACGTAAGGGGTACCACTGTCGTTTTTTTTTCGGGCCGAATTTTTGAGTTTCGATATCTCAGCTCTGGAAGGGGCTAGAGCCTCCATTTTTGCACTCAGGTCTAAGTCTCATGGCCCTCTATCAGAATCCAGAGTTTTGGGAAGATTGGAGAAACTTAATTTTTCGCCCAAAAAAAAAAACGTAAGGGGTACCACTGTCGTTTTTTTTTCGGGCCGAATTTTTGAGTTTCGATATCTCAGCTCTGGAAGGGGCTAGAGCCTCCATTTTTGCACTCAGGTCTAAGTCTCATGGCCCTCTATCAGAATCCAGAGTTTTGGGAAGATTGGAGAAACTTAATTTTTCGCCCAAAAAAAAAAAACGTAAGGGGTACCACTGTCGTTTTTTTTTCGGGCCGAATTTTTGAGTTTCGATATCTCAGCTCTGGAAGGGGCTAGAGCCTCCATTTTTGCACTCAGGTCTAAGTCTCATGGCCCTCTATCAGAATCCAGAGTTTTGGGAAGTTTGGAGAAACTTAATTTTTCGCCCAAAAAAAAAAAAACGTAAGGGGTACCACTGTCGTTTTTTTTTCGGGCCGAATTTTTGAGTTTCGATATCTCAGCTCTGGAAGGGGCTAGAGCCTCCATTTTTGGACTCAGGTCTAAGTCTCATGGTCCTCTATCAGAATCCAGAGTTTTGGGAAGATTGGAGAAACTTAATTTTTCGCCCAAAAAAAAAAACGTAAGGGGTACCACTGTCGTTTATTTTTCGGGCCGAATTTTTTGAGTTTCGATATCTCAGCTCTGGAAGGGGCTAGAGCCTCCATTTTTGCACTCAGGTCTAAGTCTCATGGCCCTCTATCAGAATCCAGAGTTTTGGGAAGATTGGAGAAACTTAATTTTTCGCCCAAAAAAAAAAAACGTAAGGGGTACCACTGTCGGTTTTTTTTTTGGGCCGAATTTTTGAGTTTCGATATCTCAGCTCTGGAAGGGGCTAGAGCCTCCATTTTTGCACTCAGGTCTAAGTCTCATGGCCCTCTATCAGAATCCAGAGTTTTGGGAAGATTGGAGAAACTTAATTTTTCGCCCAAAAAAAAAAACGTAAGGGGTACCACTGTCGTTTTTTTTTCGGGCCGAATTTTTGAGTTTCGATATCTCAGCTCTGGAAGGGGCTAGAGCCTCCATTTTTGCACTCAGGTCTAAGTCTCATGGCCCTCTATCAGAATCCAGAGTTTTGGGAAGATTGGAGAAACTTAATTTTTCGCCCAAAAAAAAAAACGTAAGGGGTACCACTGTCGTTTTTTTTTCGGGCCGAATTTTTTGAGTTTCGATATCTCAGCTCTGGAAGGGGCTAGAGCCTCCATTTTTGCACTCAGGTCTAAGTCTCATGGCCCTCTATCAGAATCCAGAGTTTTGGGAAGATTGGAGAAACTTAATTTTTCGCCCCAAAAAAAAAAACGTAAGGGGTACCACTGTCGTTTTAATTTCGGGCCGAATTTTTGAGTTTCGATATCTCATCTCTGGAAGGGGCTAGAGCCTCCATTTTTGCACTCAGGTCTAAGTCTCATGGCCCTCTATCAGAATCCAGAGTTTTGGGAAGATTGGAGAAACTTAATTTTTCGCCCAAAAAAAAAAAACGTAAGGGGTACCACTGTCGTTTTTTTTTCGGGCCGAATTTTTTGAGTTTCGATATCTCAGCTCTGGAAGGGGCTAGAACCTCCATTTTTGCACTCAGGTCTAAGTCTCATGGCCCTCTATCAGAATCCAGAGTTTTGGGAAGATTGGAGAAACTTAATTTTTCGCCCAAAAAAAAAAACGTAAGGGGTACCACTGTCGATTTTTTTCGGGTCCGAATTTTTGAGTTTCGATATCTCAGCTCTGGAAGGGGCTAGAGCCTCCATTTTTGCACTCAGGTCTAAGTCTCATGGCCCTCTATCAGAATCCAGAGTTTTGGGAAGATTGGAGAAACTTAATTTTTCGCCCAAAAAAAAAAAACGTAAGGGGTACCACTGTCGTTTTTTTTTCGGGCCGAATTTTTTGAGTTTCGATATCTCAGCTCTGGAAGGGGCTAGAACCTCCATTTTTGCACTCAGGTCTAAGTCTCATGGCCCTCTATCAGAATCCAGAGTTTTGGGAAGATTGGAGAAACTTAATTTTTCGCCCAAAAAAAAAAACGTAAGGGGTACCACTGTCGTTTTTTTTTCGGGCCGAATTTTTGAGTTTCGATATCTCAGCTCTGGAAGGGGCTAGAGCCTCCATTTTTGCACTCAGGTCTAAGTCTCATGGCCCTCTATCAGAATCCGGAGTTTTGGGAAGTTTGGAGAAACTTAATTTTTCGCCCAAAAAAAAAAAAAACGTAAGGGGTACCACTGTCGTTTTTTTTTCGGGCCGAATTTTTGAGTTTCGATATCTCAGCTCTGGAAGGGGCTAGAGCCTCCATTTTTGCACTCAGGTCTAAGTCTCATGGCCCTCTATCAGAATCCAGAGTTTTGGGAAGATTGGAGAAACTTAATTTTTCGCCCAAAAAAAAAAAACGTAAGGGGTACCACTGTCGTTTTTTTTTTCGGGCCGAATTTTTGAGTTTCGATATTTCAGCTCTGGAAGGGGCTAGAGCCTCCATTTTTGCACTCAGGTGTAAGTCTCATGGCCCTCTATCAGAATCCAGAGTTTTGGGAAGATTGGAGAAACTTAATTTTTCCCTCAAAAAAAAAAACGTAAGGGGTACCACTGTCGTTTATTTTTCGGGCCGAATTTTTTGAGTTTCGATATCTCAGCTCTGGAAGGGGCTAGAGCCTCCATTTTTGCACTCAGGTCTAATTCTGATGGTCCTCTATCAGAATCCAGAGTTTTGGGAAGATTGGAGAAACTTAATTTTTCGCCCAAAAAAAAAAAAACGTAAGGGGTACCACTGTCGTTTTTTTTTCGGGCCGAATTTTTGAGTTTCGATATCTCAGCTCTGGAAGGGGCTAGAGCCTCCATTTTTGCACTCAGGTCTAAGTCTCATGGCCCTCTATCAGAATCCAGAGTTTTGGGAAGATTGGAGAAACTTAATTTTTCGCCCAAAAAAAAAAACGTAAGGGGTACCACTGTCGTTTTTTTTTCGGGCCGAATTTTTGAGTTTCGATATCTCAGCTCTGGAAGGGGCTAGAGCCTCCATTTTTGCACTCAGGTCTAAGTCTCATGGCCCTCTATCAGAATCCAGAGTTTTGGGAAGATTGGAGAAACTTAATTTTTCGCCCAAAAAAAAAAAACGTAAGGGGTACCACTGTCGTTTTTTTTTCGGGCCGAATTTTTGAGTTTCGATATCTCAGCTCTGGAAGGGGCTAGAGCCTCCATTTTTGCACTCAGGTCTAAGTCTCATGGCCCTCTATCAGAATCCAGAGTTTTGGGAAGTTTGGAGAAACTTAATTTTTCGCCCAAAAAAAAAAAACGTAAGGGGTACCACTGTCGTTTTTTTTTCGGGCCGAATTTTTGAGTTTCGATATCTCAGCTCTGGAAGGGGCTAGAGCCTCCATTTTTGCACTCAGGTCTAAGTCTCATGGCCCTCTATCAGAATCCAGAGTTTTGGGAAGATTGGAGAAACTTAATTTTTCGCCCAAAAAAAAACAAAACGTAAGGGGTACCACTGTCGTTTTTTTTTCGGGCCGAATTTTTGAGTTTCGATATCTCAGCTCTGGAAGGGGCTAGAGCCTCCATTTTTGCACTCAGGTCTAAGTCTCATGGCCCTCTATCAGAATCCAGAGTTTTGGGAAGATTGGAGAAACTTAATTTTTCGCCCAAAAAAAAAAACGTAAGGGGTACCACTGTCGTTTTTTTTTCGGGCCGAATTTTTTGAGTTTCGATATCTCAGCTCTGGAAGGGGCTAGAGCCTCCATTTTTGCACTCAGGTCTAAGTCTCATGGCCCTCTATCAGAATCCAGAGTTTTGGGAAGATTGGAGAAACTTAATTTTTCGCCCCAAAAAAAAAAACGTAAGGGGTACCACTGTCGTTTTAATTTCGGGCCGAATTTTTGAGTTTCGATATCTCAGCTCTGGAAGGGGCTAGAACCTCCATTTTTGCACTCAGGTCTAAGTCTCATGGCCCTCTATCAGAATCCAGAGTTTTGGGAAGATTGGAGAAACTTAATTTTTCGCCCAAAAAAAAAACCGTAAGGGGTACCACTGTCGTTTTTTTTTCGGGCCGAATTTTTGAGTTTCGATATCTCATCTCTGGAAGGGGCTAGAGCCTCCATTTTTGCACTCAGGTCTAAGTCTCATGGCCCTCTATCAGAATCCAGAGTTTTGGGAAGTTTGGAGAAACTTAATTTTTCGCCCAAAAAAAAAAAAACGTAAGGGGTACCACTGTCGTTTTTTTTTCGGGCCGAATTTTTGAGTTTCGATATCTCAGCTCTGGAAGGGGCTAGAGCCTCCATTTTTGGACTCAGGTCTAAGTCTCATGGTCCTCTATCAGAATCCAGAGTTTTGGGAAGATTGGAGAAACTTAATTTTTCGCCCAAAAAAAAAAACGTAAGGGGTACCACTGTCGTTTATTTTTCGGGCCGAATTTTTTGAGTTTCGATATCTCAGCTCTGGAAGGGGCTAGAGCCTCCATTTTTGCACTCAGGTCTAAGTCTCATGGCCCTCTATCAGAATCCAGAGTTTTGGGAAGATTGGAGAAACTTAATTTTTCGCCCAAAAAAAAAACCGTAAGGGGTACCACTGTCGTTTTTTTTTTCGGGCCGAATTTTTGAGTTTCGATATCTCAGCTCTGGAAGGGGCTAGAGCCTCCATTTTTGCACTCAGGTCTAAGTCTCATGGCCCTCTATCAGAATCCAGAGTTTTGGGAAGATTGGAGAAACTTAATTTTTCGCCCAAAAAAAAAAAACGTAAGGGGTACCACTGTCGTTTTTTTTTTCGGGCCGAATTTTTGAGTTTCGATATTTCAGCTCTGGAAGGGGCTAGAGCCTCCATTTTTGCACTCAGGTGTAAGTCTCATGGCCCTCTATCAGAATCCAGAGTTTTGGGAAGATTGGAGAAACTTAATTTTTCCCTCAAAAAAAAAAACGTAAGGGGTACCACTGTCGTTTATTTTTCGGGCCGAATTTTTTGAGTTTCGATATCTCAGCTCTGGAAGGGGCTAGAGCCTCCATTTTTGCACTCAGGTCTAATTCTGATGGTCCTCTATCAGAATCCAGAGTTTTGGGAAGATTGGAGAAACTTAATTTTTCGCCCAAAAAAAAAAAACGTAAGGGGTACCACTGTCGTTTTTTTTTCGGGCCGAATTTTTGAGTTTCGATATCTCAGCTCTGGAAGGGGCTAGAGCCTCCATTTTTGCACTCAGGTCTAAGTCTCATGGCCCTCTATCAGAATCCAGAGTTTTGGGAAGATTGGAGAAACTTAATTTTTCGCCCAAAAAAAAAAACGTAAGGGGTACCACTGTCGTTTTTTTTTCGGGCCGAATTTTTGAGTTTCGATATCTCAGCTCTGGAAGGGGCTAGAGCCTCCATTTTTGCACTCAGGTCTAAGTCTCATGGCCCTCTATCAGAATCCAGAGTTTTGGGAAGATTGGAGAAACTTAATTTTTCGCCCAAAAAAAAAAAACGTAAGGGGTACCACTGTCGTTTTTTTTTCGGGCCGAATTTTTGAGTTTCGATATCTCAGCTCTGGAAGGGGCTAGAGCCTCCATTTTTGCACTCAGGTCTAAGTCTCATGGCCCTCTATCAGAATCCAGAGTTTTGGGAAGATTGGAGAAACTTAATTTTTCGCCCAAAAAAAAAAACACGTAAGGGGTACCACTGTCGTTTTTTTTTCGGGCCGAATTTTTTGAGTTTCGATATCTCAGCTCTGGAAGGGGCTAGAGCCTCCATTTTTGCACTCAGGTCTAAGTCTCATGGCCCTCTATCAGAATCCAGAGTTTTGGGAAGATTGGAGAAACTTAATTTTTCGCCCAAAAAAAAAAAAACGTAAGGGGTACCACTGTCGTTTTTTTTTCGGGCTGAATTTTTGAGTTTCGATATCTCAGCTCTGGAAGGGGCTAGAGCCTCCATTTTTGCACTCAGGTCTAAGTCTCATGGCCCTCTATCAGAATCCAGAGTTTTGGGAAGATTGGAGAAACTTAATTTTTCGCCGAAAAAAAAAAAACGTAAGGGGTACCACTGTCGTTTTTTTTTCGGGCCGAATTTTTGAGTTTCGATATCTCATCTCTGGAAGGGGCTAGAGCCTCCATTTTTGCACTCAGGTCTAAGTCTCATGGCCCTCTATCAGAATCCAGAGTTTTGGGAAGTTTGGAGAAACATAATTTTTCGCCCAAAAAAAAAAACGTAAGGGGTACCACTGTCGTTTTTTTTTCGGGCCGAATTTTTGAGTTTCGATATCTCAGCTCTGGAAGGGGCTAGAGCCTCCATTTTTGCACTCAGGTCTAAGTCTCATGGCCCTCTATCAGAATCCGGAGTTTTGGGAAGTTTGGAGAAACTTAATTTTTCGCCCAAAAAAAAAAAAACGTAAGGGGTACCACTGTCGTTTTTTTTTCGGGCCGAATTTTTGAGTTTCGATATCTCAGCTCTGGAAGGGGCTAGAGCCTCCATTTTTGCACTCAGGTCTAAGTCTCATGGCCCTCTATCAGAATCCAGAGTTTTGGGAAGATTGGAGAAACTTAATTTTTCGCCCAAAAAAAAAAAACGTAAGGGGTACCACTGTCGTTTTTTTTTTCGGGCCGAATTTTTGAGTTTCGATATTTCAGCTCTGGAAGGGGCTAGAGCCTCCATTTTTGCACTCAGGTGTAAGTCTCATGGCCCTCTATCAGAATCCAGAGTTTTGGGAAGATTGGAGAAACTTAATTTTTCCCTCAAAAAAAAAAACGTAAGGGGTACCACTGTCGTTTATTTTTCGGGCCGAATTTTTTGAGTTTCGATATCTCAGCTCTGGAAGGGGCTAGAGCCTCCATTTTTGCACTCAGGTCTAATTCTGATGGTCCTCTATCAGAATCCAGAGTTTTGGGAAGATTGGAGAAACTTAATTTTTCGCCCAAAAAAAAAAAAACGTAAGGGGTACCACTGTCGTTTTTTTTTCGGGCCGAATTTTTGAGTTTCGATATCTCAGCTCTGGAAGGGGCTAGAGCCTCCATTTTTGCACTCAGGTCTAAGTCTCATGGCCCTCTATCAGAATCCAGAGTTTTGGGAAGATTGGAGAAACTTAATTTTTCGCCCAAAAAAAAAAACGTAAGGGGTACCACTGTCGTTTTTTTTTCGGGCCGAATTTTTGAGTTTCGATATCTCAGCTCTGGAAGGGGCTAGAGCCTCCATTTTTGCACTCAGGTCTAAGTCTCATGGCCCTCTATCAGAATCCAGAGTTTTGGGAAGATTGGAGAAACTTAATTTTTCGCCCAAAAAAAAAAAACGTAAGGGGTACCACTGTCGTTTTTTTTTCGGGCCGAATTTTTGAGTTTCGATATCTCAGCTCTGGAAGGGGCTAGAGCCTCCATTTTTGCACTCAGGTCTAAGTCTCATGGCCCTCTATCAGAATCCAGAGTTTTGGGAAGTTTGGAGAAACTTAATTTTTCGCCCAAAAAAAAAAAACGTAAGGGGTACCACTGTCGTTTTTTTTTCGGGCCGAATTTTTGAGTTTCGATATCTCAGCTCTGGAAGGGGCTAGAGCCTCCATTTTTGGACTCAGGTCTAAGTCTCATGGTCCTCTATCAGAATCCAGAGTTTTGGGAAGATTGGAGAAACTTAATTTTTCGCCCAAAAAAAAAAACGTAAGGGGTACCACTGTCGTTTATTTTTCGGGCCGAATTTTTTGAGTTTCGATATCTCAGCTCTGGAAGGGGCTAGAGCCTCCATTTTTGCACTCAGGTCTAAGTCTCATGGCCCTCTATCAGAATCCAGAGTTTTGGGAAGATTGGAGAAACGTAATTTTTCGCCCAAAAAAAAAAAACGTAAGGGGTACCACTGTCATTTTTTTTTCGGGCCGAATTTTTGAGTTTCGATATCTCATCTCTGGAAGGGGCTAGAGCCTCCATTTTTGCACTCAGGTCTAAGTCTCATGGCCCTCTATCAGAATCCAGAGTTTTGGGAAGATTGGAGAAACTTAATTTTTCGCCCAAAAAAAAACAAAACGTAAGGGGTACCACTGTCGTTTTTTTTTCGGGCCGAATTTTTGAGTTTCGATATCTCAGCTCTGGAAGGGGCTAGAGCCTCCATTTTTGCACTCAGGTCTAAGTCTCATGGCCCTCTATCAGAATCCAGAGTTTTGGGAAGATTGGAGAAACTTAATTTTTCGCCCAAAAAAAAAAACGTAAGGGGTACCACTGTCGTTTTTTTTTCGGGCCGAATTTTTTGAGTTTCGATATCTCAGCTCTGGAAGGGGCTAGAGCCTCCATTTTTGCACTCAGGTCTAAGTCTCATGGCCCTCTATCAGAATCCAGAGTTTTGGGAAGATTGGAGAAACTTAATTTTTCGCCCCAAAAAAAAAAACGTAAGGGGTACCACTGTCGTTTTAATTTCGGGCCGAATTTTTGAGTTTCGATATCTCATCTCTGGAAGGGGCTAGAGCCTCCATTTTTGCACTCAGGTCTAAGTCTCATGGCCCTCTATCAGAATCCAGAGTTTTGGGAAGATTGGAGAAACTTAATTTTTCGCCCAAAAAAAAAAAACGTAAGGGGTACCACTGTCGTTTTTTTTTTCGGGCCGAATTTTTTGAGTTTCGATATCTCAGCTCTGGAAGGGGCTAGAACCTCCATTTTTGCACTCAGGTCTAAGTCTCATGGCCCTCTATCAGAATCCAGAGTTTTGGGAAGATTGGAGAAACTTAATTTTTCGCCCAAAAAAAAAAACGTAAGGGGTACCACTGTCGATTTTTTTCGGGTCCGAATTTTTGAGTTTCGATATCTCAGCTCTGGAAGGGGCTAGAGCCTCCATTTTTGCACTCAGGTCTAAGTCTCATGGCCCTCTATCAGAATCCAGAGTTTTGGGAAGATTGGAGAAACTTAATTTTTCGCCCAAAAAAAAAAACGTAAGGGGTACCACTGTCGTTTTTTTTTCGGGCCGAATTTTTTGAGTTTCGATATCTCAGCTCTGGAAGGGGCTAGAACCTCCATTTTTGCACTCAGGTCTAAGTCTCATGGCCCTCTATCAGAATCCAGAGTTTTGGGAAGATTGGAGAAACTTAATTTTTCGCCCAAAAAAAAAACCGTAAGGGGTACCACTGTCGTTTTTTTTTCGGGCCGAATTTTTGAGTTTCGATATCTCATCTCTGGAAGGGGCTAGAGCCTCCATTTTTGCACTCAGGTCTAAGTCTCATGGCCCTCTATCAGAATCCAGAGTTTTGGGAAGTTTGGAGAAACTTAATTTTTCGCCCAAAAAAAAAAAAAACGTAAGGGGTACCACTGTTGTTTTTTTTTCGGGCCGAATTTTTGAGTTTCGATATCTCAGCTCTGGAAGGGGCTAGAGCCTCCATTTTTGGACTCAGGTCTAAGTCTCATGGTCCTCTATCAGAATCCAGAGTTTTGGGAAGATTGGAGAAACTTAATTTTTCGCCCAAAAAAAAAAACGTAAGGGGTACCACTGTCGTTTATTTTTCGGGCCGAATTTTTTGAGTTTCGATATCTCAGCTCTGGAAGGGGCTAGAGCCTCCATTTTTGCACTCAGGTCTAAGTCTCATGGCCCTCTATCAGAATCCAGAGTTTTGGGAAGATTGGAGAAACTTAATTTTTCGCCCAAAAAAAAAACCGTAAGGGGTACCACTGTCGTTTTTTTTTTCGGGCCGAATTTTTGAGTTTCGATATCTCAGCTCTGGAAGGGGCTAGAGCCTCCATTTTTGCACTCAGGTCTAAGTCTCATGGCCCTCTATCAGAATCCAGAGTTTTGGGAAGATTGGAGAAACTTAATTTTTCGCCCAAAAAAAAAAAACGTAAGGGGTACCACTGTCGTTTTTTTTTTCGGGCCGAATTTTTGAGTTTCGATATTTCAGCTCTGGAAGGGGCTAGAGCCTCCATTTTTGCACTCAGGTGTAAGTCTCATGGCCCTCTATCAGAATCCAGAGTTTTGGGAAGATTGGAGAAACTTAATTTTTCCCTCAAAAAAAAAAACGTAAGGGGTACCACTGTCGTTTATTTTTCGGGCCGAATTTTTTGAGTTTCGATATCTCAGCTCTGGAAGGGGCTAGAGCCTCCATTTTTGCACTCAGGTCTAATTCTGATGGTCCTCTATCAGAATCCAGAGTTTTGGGAAGATTGGAGAAACTTAATTTTTCGCCCAAAAAAAAAAAACGTAAGGGGTACCACTGTCGTTTTTTTTTCGGGCCGAATTTTTGAGTTTCGATATCTCAGCTCTGGAAGGGGCTAGAGCCTCCATTTTTGCACTCAGGTCTAAGTCTCATGGCCCTCTATCAGAATCCAGAGTTTTGGGAAGATTGGAGAAACTTAATTTTTCGCCCAAAAAAAAAAACGTAAGGGGTACCACTGTCGTTTTTTTTTCGGGCCGAATTTTTGAGTTTCGATATCTCAGCTCTGGAAGGGGCTAGAGCCTCCATTTTTGCACTCAGGTCTAAGTCTCATGGCCCTCTATCAGAATCCAGAGTTTTGGGAAGATTGGAGAAACTTAATTTTTCGCCCAAAAAAAAAAAACGTAAGGGGTACCACTGTCGTTTTTTTTTCGGGCCGAATTTTTGAGTTTCGATATCTCAGCTCTGGAAGGGGCTAGAGCCTCCATTTTTGCACTCAGGTCTAAGTCTCATGGCCCTCTATCAGAATCCAGAGTTTTGGGAAGATTGGAGAAACTTAATTTTTCGCCCAAAAAAAAAAACACGTAAGGGGTACCACTGTCGTTTTTTTTTCGGGCCGAATTTTTTGAGTTTCGATATCTCAGCTCTGGAAGGGGCTAGAGCCTCCATTTTTGCACTCAGGTCTAAGTCTCATGGCCCTCTATCAGAATCCAGAGTTTTGGGAAGATTGGAGAAACTTAATTTTTCGCCCAAAAAAAAAAAACGTAAGGGGTACCACTGTCGTTTTTTTTTCGGGCTGAATTTTTGAGTTTCGATATCTCAGCTCTGGAAGGGGCTAGAGCCTCCATTTTTGCACTCAGGTCTAAGTCTCATGGCCCTCTATCAGAATCCAGAGTTTTGGGAAGATTGGAGAAACTTAATTTTTCGCCGAAAAAAAAAAAAACGTAAGGGGTACCACTGTCGTTTTTTTTTCGGGCCGAATTTTTGAGTTTCGATATCTCATCTCTGGAAGGGGCTAGAGCCTCCATTTTTGCACTCAGGTCTAAGTCTCATGGCCCTCTATCAGAATCCAGAGTTTTGGGAAGTTTGGAGAAACATAATTTTTCGCCCAAAAAAAAAAACGTAAGGGGTACCACTGTCGTTTTTTTTTCGGGCCGAATTTTTGAGTTTCGATATCTCAGCTCTGGAAGGGGCTAGAGCCTCCATTTTTGCACTCAGGTCTAAGTCTCATGGTCCTCTATCAGAATCCAGAGTTTTGGGAAGATTGGAGAAACTTAATTTTTCACCCAAAAAAAAAAACGTAAGGGGTACCACTGTCGTTTTTTTTTCGGGCCGAATTTTTTGAGTTTCGATATCTCAGCTCTGGAAGGGGCTAGAGCCTCCATTTTTGCACTCAGGTCTAAGTCTCATGGCCCTCTATCAGAATCCAGAGTTTTGGGAAGATTGGAGAAACTTAATTTTTCGCCCAAAAAAAAAAACGTAAGGGGTACCACTGTCGTTTTTTTTTCGGGCCGAATTTTTGAGTTTCGATATTTCAGCTCTGGAAGGGGCTAGAGCCTCCATTTTTGCACTCAGGTCTAAGTCTCATGGCCCTCTATCAGAATCCAGAGTTTTGGGAAGATTGGAGAAACTTAATTTTTCGCCCAAAAAAAAAAACGTAAGGGGTACCACTGTCGTTTTTTTTTCGGGCCGAATTTTTGAGTTTCGATATCTCAGCTCTGGAAGGGGCTAGAGCCTCCATTTTTGCACTCAGGTCTAAGTCTCATGGCCCTCTATCAGAATCCAGAGTTTTGGGAAGATTGGAGAAACTTAATTTTTCGCCCAAAAAAAAAAAACGTAAGGGGTACCACTGTCGTTTTTTTTTCGGGCCGAATTTTTGAGTTTCGATATCTCAGCTCTGGAAGGGGCTAGAGCCTCCATTTTTGCACTCAGGTCTAAGTCTCATGGCCCTCTATCAGAATCCAGAGTTTTGGGAAGTTTGGAGAAACTTAATTTTTCGCCCAAAAAAAAAAAAACGTAAGGGGTACCACTGTCGTTTTTTTTTCGGGCCGAATTTTTGAGTTTCGATATCTCAGCTCTGGAAGGGGCTAGAGCCTCCATTTTTGGACTCAGGTCTAAGTCTCATGGTCCTCTATCAGAATCCAGAGTTTTGGGAAGTTTGGAGAAACTTAATTTTTCGCCCAAAAAAAAAAACGTAAGGGGTACCACTGTCGTTTTTTTTTCGGGCCGAATTTTTTGAGTTTCGATATCTCAGCTCTGGAAGGGGCTAGAACCTCCATTTTTGCACTCAGGTCTAAGTCTCATGGCCCTCTATCAGAATCCAGAGTTTTGGGAAGATTGGAGAAACTTAATTTTTCGCCCAAAAAAAAAAACGTAAGGGGTACCACTGTCGTTTTTTTTTTCGGGCCGAATTTTTGAGTTTCGATATTTCAGCTCTGGAAGGGGCTAGAGCCTCCATTTTTGCACTCAGGTGTAAGTCTCATGGCCCTCTATCAGAATCCAGAGTTTTGGGAAGATTGGAGAAACTTAATTTTTCCCTCAAAAAAAAAACGTAAGGGGTACCACTGTCGTTTATTTTTCGGGCCGAATTTTTTGAGTTTCGATATCTCAGCTCTGGAAGGGGCTAGAGCCTCCATTTTTGCACTCAGGTCTAATTCTGATGGTCCTCTATCAGAATCCAGAGTTTTGGGAAGATTGGAGAAACTTAATTTTTCGCCCAAAAAAAAAAAACGTAAGGGGTACCACTGTCGTTTTTTTTTCGGGCCGAATTTTTGAGTTTCGATATCTCAGCTCTGGAAGGGGCTAGAGCCTCCATTTTTGCACTCAGGTCTAAGTCTCATGGCCCTCTATCAGAATCCAGAGTTTTGGGAAGATTGGAGAAACTTAATTTTTCGCCCAAAAAAAAAAACGTAAGGGGTACCACTGTCGTTTTTTTTTCGGGCCGAATTTTTGAGTTTCGATATCTCAGCTCTGGAAGGGGCTAGAGCCTCCATTTTTGCACTCAGGTCTAAGTCTCATGGCCCTCTATCAGAATCCAGAGTTTTGGGAAGATTGGAGAAACTTAATTTTTCGCCCAAAAAAAAAAAACGTAAGGGGTACCACTGTCGTTTTTTTTTCGGGCCGAATTTTTGAGTTTCGATATCTCAGCTCTGGAAGGGGCTAGAGCCTCCATTTTTGCACTCAGGTCTAAGTCTCATGGCCCTCTATCAGAATCCAGAGTTTTGGGAAGATTGGAGAAACTTAATTTTTCGCCCAAAAAAAAAAAAACGTAAGGGGTACCACTGTCGTTTTTTTTTCGGGCCGAATTTTTTGAGTTTCGATATCTCAGCTCTGGAAGGGGCTAGAGCCTCCATTTTTGCACTCAGGTCTAAGTCTCATGGCCCTCTATCAGAATCCAGAGTTTTGGGAAGATTGGAGAAACTTAATTTTTCGCCCAAAAAAAAAAAACGTAAGGGGTACCACTGTCGGTTTTTTTTCGGGCTGAATTTTTGAGTTTCGATATCTCAGCTCTGGAAGGGGCTAGAGCCTCCATTTTTGCACTCAGGTCTAAGTCTCATGGCCCTCTATCAGAATCCAGAGTTTTGGGAAGATTGGAGAAACTTAATTTTTCGCCGAAAAAAAAAAAACGTAAGGGGTACCACTGTCGTTTTTTTTTCGGGCCGAATTTTTGAGTTTCGATATCTCATCTCTGGAAGGGGCTAGAGCCTCCATTTTTGCACTCAGGTCTAAGTCTCATGGCCCTCTATCAGAATCCAGAGTTTTGGGAAGTTTGGAGAAACGTAATTTTTCGCCCAAAAAAAAAAACGTAAGGGGTACCACTGTCGTTTTTTTTTCGGGCCGAATTTTTGAGTTTCGATATCTCAGCTCTGGAAGGGGCTAGAGCCTCCATTTTTGCACTCAGGTCTAAGTCTCATGGTCCTCTATCAGAATCCAGAGTTTTGGGAAGATTGGAGAAACTTAATTTTTCACCCAAAAAAAAAAACGTAAGGGGTACCACTGTCGTTTTTTTTTCGGGCCGAATTTTTTGAGTTTCGATATCTCAGCTCTGGAAGGGGCTAGAGCCTCCATTTTTGCACTCAGGTCTAAGTCTCATGGCCCTCTATCAGAATCCAGAGTTTTGGGAAGATTGGAGAAACTTAATTTTTCGCCCAAAAAAAAAACCGTAAGGGGTACCACTGTCGTTTTTTTTTCGGGCCGAATTTTTGAGTTTCGATATTTCAGCTCTGGAAGGGGCTAGAGCCTCCATTTTTGCACTCAGGTCTAAGTCTCATGGCCCTCTATCAGAATCCAGAGTTTTGGGAAGATTGGAGAAACTTAATTTTTCGCCGAAAAAAAAAAACGTAAGGGGTACCACTGTCGTTTTTTTTTCGGGCCGAATTTTTGAGTTTCGATATCTCATCTCTGGAAGGGGCTAGAGCCTCCATTTTTGCACTCAGGTCTAAGTCTCATGGCCCTCTATCAGAATCCAGAGTTTTGGGAAGTTTGGAGAAACTTAATTTTTCGCCCAAAAAAAAAAAACGTAAGGGGTACCACTGTCGTTTTTTTTTCGGGCCGAATTTTTGAGTTTCGATATCTCAGCTCTGGAAGGGGCTAGAGCCTCCATTTTTGCACTCAGGTCTAAGTCTCATGGTCCTCTATCAGAATCCAGAGTTTTGGGAAGATTGGAGAAACTTAATTTTTCACCCAAAAAAAAAAACGTAAGGGGTACCACTGTCGTTTTTTTTTTCGGGCCGAATTTTTGAGTTTCGATATCTCAGCTCTGGAAGGGGCTATAGCCTCCATTTTTGCACTCAGGTCTAAGTCTCATGGCCCTCTATCAGAATCCAGAGTTTTGGGAAGATTGGAGAAACTTAATTTTTCGCCCAAAAAAAAAAACGTAAGGGGTACCACTGTCGTTTTTTTTTCGGGCCGAATTTTTGAGTTTCGATATTTCAGCTCTGGAAGGGGCTAGAGCCTCCATTTTTGCACTCAGGTGTAAGTCTCATGGCCCTCTATCAGAATCCAGAGTTTTGGGAAGATTGGAGAAACTTAATTTTTCGCCCAAAAAAAAAAACGTAAGGGGTACCACTGTCGTTTATTTTTCGGGCCGAATTTTTTGAGTTTCGATATCTCAGCTCTGGAAGGGGCTAGAGCCTCCATTTTTGCACTCAGGTCTAAGTCTCATGGTCCTCTATCAGAATCCAGAGTTTTGGGAAGATTGGAGAAACTTAATTTTTCACCCAAAAAAAAAAACGTAAGGGGTACCACTGTCGTTTTTTTTTCGGGCCGAATTTTTGAGTTTCGATATCTCAGCTCTGGAAGGGGCTAGAGCCTCCATTTTTGCACTCAGGTCTAAGTCTCATGGCCCTCTATCAGAATCCAGAGTTTTGGGAAGATTGGAGAAACTTAATTTTTCGCCCAAAAAAAAAAACGTAAGGGGTACCACTGTCGTTTTTTTTCGGGCCGAATTTTTGAGTTTCGATATCTCAGCTCTGGAAGGGGCTAGAGCCTCCATTTTTGCACTCAGGTCTAAGTCTCATGGCCCTCTATCAGAATCCAGAGTTTTGGGAAGATTGGAGAAACTTAATTTTTCGCCAAAAAAAAAAAAACGTAAGGGGTACCACTGTCGTTTTTTTTTCGGGCCGAATTTTTGAGTTTCTATATCTCAGCTCTGGAATGGGCTAGAGCCTCCATTTTTGCACTCAGGTCTAAGTCTCATGGCCCTCTATCAGAATCCAGAGTTTTGGGAAGATTGGAGAAACTTAATTTTTCGCCCAAAAAAAAAAAACCGTAAGGGGTACCACTGTCGTTTTTTTTTCGGGCTGAATTTTTGAGTTTCGATATCTCAGCTCTGGAAGGGGCTAGAGCCTCCATTTTTGCACTCAGGTCTAAGTCTCATGGCCCTCTATCAGAATCCAGAGTTTTGGGAAGATTGGAGAAACTTAATTTTTCGCCGAAAAAAAAAAAAACGTAAGGGGTACCACTGTCGTTTTTTTTTCGGGCCGAATTTTTGAGTTTCGATATCTCATCTCTGGAAGGGGCTAGAGCCTCCATTTTTGCACTCAGGTCTAAGTCTCATGGCCCTCTATCAGAATCCAGAGTTTTGGGAAGTTTGGAGAAACTTAATTTTTCGCCCAAAAAAAAAAACGTAAGGGGTACCACTGTCGTTTTTTTTTTCGGGCCGAATTTTTGAGTTTCGATATCTCAGCTCTGGAAGGGGCTAGAGCCTCCATTTTTGCACTCAGGTCTAAGTCTCATGGCCCTCTATCAGAATCCAGAGTTTTGGGAAGATTGGAGAAACTTAATTTTTCGCCCAAAAAAAAAAACGTAAGGGGTACCACTGTCGTTTTTTTTCGGGCCGAATTTTTGAGTTTCGATATCTCAGCTCTGGAAGGGGCTAGAGCCTCCATTTTTGCACTCAGGTCTAAGTCTCATGGCCCTCTATCAGAATCCAGAGTTTTGGGAAGATTGGAGAAACTTAATTTTTCGCCAAAAAAAAAAAACGTAAGGGGTACCACTGTCGTTTTTTTTTCGGGCCGAATTTTTGAGTTTCTATATCTCAGCTCTGGAATGGGCTAGAGCCTCCATTTTTGCACTCAGGTCTAAGTCTCATGGCCCTCTATCAGAATCCAGAGTTTTGGGAAGATTGGAGAAACTTAATTTTTCGCCCAAAAAAAAAAAAACCGTAAGGGGTACCACTGTCGTTTTTTTTTCGGGCTGAATTTTTGAGTTTCGATATCTCAGCTCTGGAAGGGGCTAGAGCCTCCATTTTTGCACTCAGGTCTAAGTCTCATGGCCCTCTATCAGAATCCAGAGTTTTGGGAAGATTGGAGAAACTTAATTTTTTGCTGAAAAAAAAAAAAAACGTAAGGGGTACCACTGTCGTTTTTTTTTTCGGGCCGAATTTTTGAGTTTCGATATCTCAGCTCTGGAAGGGGCTAGAGCCTCCATTTTTGCACTCAGGTCTAAGTCTCATGGCCCTCTATCAGAATCCAGAGTTTTGGGAAGATTGGAGAAACTTAATTTTTCGCCCAAAAAAAAAAACGTAAGGGGTACCACTGTCGTTTTTTTTTCGGGCCGAATTTTTGAGTTTCGATATCTCAGCTCTGGAAGGGGCTAGAGCCTCCATTTTTGCACTCAGGTCTAAGTCTCATGGCCCTCTATCAGAATCCAGAGTTTTGGGAAGATTGGAGAAACTTAATTTTTCGCCCAAAAAAAAAAACGTAAGGGGTACCACTGTCGTTTTTTTTCGGGCCGAATTTTTGAGTTTCGATATCTCAGCTCTGGAAGGGGCTAGAGCCTCCATTTTTGCACTCAGGTCTAAGTCTCATGGCCCTCTATCAGAATCCAGAGTTTTGGGAAGATTGGAGAAACTTAATTTTTCGCCAAAAAAAAAAAACGTAAGGGGTACCACTGTCGTTTTTTTTTCGGGCCGAATTTTTGAGTTTCTATATCTCAGCTCTGGAATGGGCTAGAGCCTCCATTTTTGCACTCAGGTCTAAGTCTCATGGCCCTCTATCAGAATCCAGAGTTTTGGGAAGATTGGAGAAACTTAATTTTTCGCCCAAAAAAAAAAAAACCGTAAGGGGTACCACTGTCGTTTTTTTTTCGGGCTGAATTTTTGAGTTTCGATATCTCAGCTCTGGAAGGGGCTAGAGCCTCCATTTTTGCACTCAGGTCTAAGTCTCATGGCCCTCTATCAGAATCCAGAGTTTTGGGAAGATTGGAGAAACTTAATTTTTCGCCGAAAAAAAAAAAAACGTAAGGGGTACCACTGTCGTTTTTTTTTCGGGCCGAATTTTTGAGTTTCGATATCTCATCTCTGGAAGGGGCTAGAGCCTCCATTTTTGCACTCAGGTCTAAGTCTCATGGCCCTCTATCAGAATCCAGAGTTTTGGGAAGTTTGGAGAAACTTAATTTTTTGCCCAAAAAAAAAAACGTAAGGGGTACCACTGTCGTTTTTTTTTTCGGGCCGAATTTTTGAGTTTCGATATCTCAGCTCTGGAAGGGGCTAGAGCCTCCATTTTTGCACTCAGGTCTAAGTCTCATGGCCCTCTATCAGAATCCAGAGTTTTGGGAAGATTGGAGAAACTTAATTTTTCGCCCAAAAAAAAAAACGTAAGGGGTACCACTGTCGTTTTTTTTCGGGCCGAATTTTTGAGTTTCGATATCTCAGCTCTGGAAGGGGCTAGAGCCTCCATTTTTGCACTCAGGTCTAAGTCTCATGGCCCTCTATCAGAATCCAGAGTTTTGGGAAGATTGGAGAAACTTAATTTTTCGCCAAAAAAAAAAAACGTAAGGGGTACCACTGTCGTTTTTTTTTCGGGCCGAATTTTTGAGTTTCTATATCTCAGCTCTGGAATGGGCTAGAGCCTCCATTTTTGCACTCAGGTCTAAGTCTCATGGCCCTCTATCAGAATCCAGAGTTTTGGGAAGATTGGAGAAACTTAATTTTTCGCCCAAAAAAAAAAAAACCGTAAGGGGTACCACTGTCGTTTTTTTTTCGGGCTGAATTTTTGAGTTTCGATATCTCAGCTCTGGAAGGGGCTAGAGCCTCCATTTTTGCACTCAGGTCTAAGTCTCATGGCCCTCTATCAGAATCCAGAGTTTTGGGAAGATTGGAGAAACTTAATTTTTCGCTGAAAAAAAAAAAAAAACGTAAGGGGTACCACTGTCGTTTTTTTTTCGGGCCGAATTTTTGAGTTTCGATATCTCATCTCTGGAAGGGGCTAGAGCCTCCATTTTTGCACTCAGGTCTAAGTCTCATGGCCCTCTATCAGAATCCAGAGTTTTGGGAAGTTTGGAGAAACTTAATTTTTCGCCCAAAAAAAAAAACGTAAGGGGTACCACTGTCGTTTTTTTTTCGGGCCGAATTTTTGAGTTTCGATATCTCAGCTCTGGAAGGGGCTAGAGCCTCCATTTTTGCACTCAGGTCTAAGTCTCATGGCCCTCTATCAGAATCCAGAGTTTTGGGAAGATTGGAGAAACTTAATTTTTCGCCCAAAAAAAAAACACGTAAGGGGTACCACTGTCGTTTTTTTTTCGGGCCGAATTTTTTGAGTTTCGATATCTCAGCTCTGGAAGGGGCTAGAGCCTCCATTTTTGCACTCAGGTCTAAGTCTCATGGCCCTCTATCAGAATCCAGAGTTTTGGGAAGATTGGAGAAACTTAATTTTTCGCCCAAAAAAAAAAAACGTAAGGGGTACCACTGTCGTTTTTTTTTCGGGCTGAATTTTTGAGTTTCGATATCTCAGCTCTGGAAGGGGCTAGAGCCTCCATTTTTGCACTCAGGTCTAAGTCTCATGGCCCTCTATCAGAATCCAGAGTTTTGGGAAGATTGGAGAAACTTAATTTTTCGCCGAAAAAAAAAAAACGTAAGGGGTACCACTGTCGTTTTTTTTTCGGGCCGAATTTTTGAGTTTCGATATCTCATCTCTGGAAGGGGCTAGAGCCTCCATTTTTGCACTCAGGTCTAAGTCTCATGGCCCTCTATCAGAATCCAGAGTTTTGGGAAGTTTGGAGAAACATAATTTTTCGCCCAAAAAAAAAAACGTAAGGGGTACCACTGTCGTTTTTTTTTCGGGCCGAATTTTTGAGTTTCGATATCTCAGCTCTGGAAGGGGCTAGAGCCTCCATTTTTGCACTCAGGTCTAAGTCTCATGGTCCTCTATCAGAATCCAGAGTTTTGGGAAGATTGGAGAAACTTAATTTTTCACCCAAAAAAAAAAACGTAAGGGGTACCACTGTCGTTTTTTTTTCGGGCCGAATTTTTTGAGTTTCGATATCTCAGCTCTGGAAGGGGCTAGAGCCTCCATTTTTGCACTCAGGTCTAAGTCTCATGGCCCTCTATCAGAATCCAGAGTTTTGGGAAGATTGGAGAAACTTAATTTTTCGCCCAAAAAAAAAAACGTAAGGGGTACCACTGTCGTTTTTTTTTCGGGCCGAATTTTTGAGTTTCGATATTTCAGCTCTGGAAGGGGCTAGAGCCTCCATTTTTGCACTCAGGTCTAAGTCTCATGGCCCTCTATCAGAATCCAGAGTTTTGGGAAGATTGGAGAAACTTAATTTTTCGCCCAAAAAAAAAAACGTAAGGGGTACCACTGTCGTTTTTTTTTCGGGACGAATTTTTGAGTTTCGATATCTCAGCTCTGGAAGGGGCTAGAGCCTCCATTTTTGCACTCAGGTCTAAGTCTCATGGCCCTCTATCAGAATCCAGAGTTTTGGGAAGATTGGAGAAACTTAATTTTTCGCCCAAAAAAAAAAAAAACGTAAGGGGTACCACTGTCGTTTTTTTTTCGGGCCGAATTTTTGAGTTTCGATATCTCAGCTCTGGAAGGGGCTAGAGCCTCCATTTTTGCACTCAGGTCTAAGTCTCATGGCCCTCTATCAGAATCCAGAGTTTTGGGAAGTTTGGAGAAACTTAATTTTTCGCCCAAAAAAAAAAAACGTAAGGGGTACCACTGTCGTTTTTTTTTCGGGCCGAATTTTTGAGTTTCGATATCTCAGCTCTGGAAGGGGCTAGAGCCTCCATTTTTGGACTCAGGTCTAAGTCTCATGGTCCTCTATCAGAATCCAGAGTTTTGGGAAGATTGGAGAAACTTAATTTTTCGCCCAAAAAAAAAAACGTAAGGGGTACCACTGTCGTTTATTTTTCGGGCCGAATTTTTTGAGTTTCGATATCTCAGCTCTGGAAGGGGCTAGAGCCTCCATTTTTGCACTCAGGTCTAAGTCTCATGGCCCTCTATCAGAATCCAGAGTTTTGGGAAGATTGGAGAAACGTAATTTTTCGCCCAAAAAAAAAAAACGTAAGGGGTACCACTGTCATTTTTTTTTCGGGCCGAATTTTTGAGTTTCGATATCTCATCTCTGGAAGGGGCTAGAGCCTCCATTTTTGCACTCAGGTCTAAGTCTCATGGCCCTCTATCAGAATCCAGAGTTTTGGGAAGATTGGAGAAACTTAATTTTTCGCCCAAAAAAAAACAAAACGTAAGGGGTACCACTGTCGTTTTTTTTTCGGGCCGAATTTTTGAGTTTCGATATCTCAGCTCTGGAAGGGGCTAGAGCCTCCATTTTTGCACTCAGGTCTAAGTCTCATGGCCCTCTATCAGAATCCAGAGTTTTGGGAAGATTGGAGAAACTTAATTTTTCGCCCAAAAAAAAAAACGTAAGGGGTACCACTGTCGTTTTTTTTTCGGGCCGAATTTTTTGAGTTTCGATATCTCAGCTCTGGAAGGGGCTAGAGTCTCCATTTTTGCACTCAGGTCTAAGTCTCATGGCCCTCTATCAGAATCCAGAGTTTTGGGAAGATTGGAGAAACTTAATTTTTCGCCCCAAAAAAAAAAACGTAAGGGGTACCACTGTCGTTTTAATTTCGGGCCGAATTTTTGAGTTTCGATATCTCATCTCTGGAAGGGGCTAGAGCCTCCATTTTTGCACTCAGGTCTAAGTCTCATGGCCCTCTATCAGAATCCAGAGTTTTGGGAAGATTGGAGAAACTTAATTTTTCGCCCAAAAAAAAAAAACGTAAGGGGTACCACTGTCGTTTTTTTTTCGGGCCGAATTTTTTGAGTTTCGATATCTCAGCTCTGGAAGGGGCTAGAACCTCCATTTTTGCACTCAGGTCTAAGTCTCATGGCCCTCTATCAGAATCCAGAGTTTTGGGAAGATTGGAGAAACTTAATTTTTCGCCCAAAAAAAAAAACGTAAGGGGTACCACTGTCGATTTTTTTCGGGTCCGAATTTTTGAGTTTCGATATCTCAGCTCTGGAAGGGGCTAGAGCCTCCATTTTTGCACTCAGGTCTAAGTCTCATGGCCCTCTATCAGAATCCAGAGTTTTGGGAAGATTGGAGAAACTTAATTTTTCGCCCAAAAAAAAAAAACGTAAGGGGTACCACTGTCGTTTTTTTTTCGGGCCGAATTTTTTGAGTTTCGATATCTCAGCTCTGGAAGGGGCTAGAACCTCCATTTTTGCACTCAGGTCTAAGTCTCATGGCCCTCTATCAGAATCCAGAGTTTTGGGAAGATTGGAGAAACTTAATTTTTCGCCCAAAAAAAAAACCGTAAGGGGTACCACTGTCGTTTTTTTTTCGGGCCGAATTTTTGAGTTTCGATATCTCATCTCTGGAAGGGGCTAGAGCCTCCATTTTTGCACTCAGGTCTAAGTCTCATGGCCCTCTATCAGAATCCAGAGTTTTGGGAAGTTTGGAGAAACTTAATTTTTCGCCCAAAAAAAAAAAACGTAAGGGGTACCACTGTCGTTTTTTTTTCGGGCCGAATTTTTGAGTTTCGATATCTCAGCTCTGGAAGGGGCTAGAGCCTCCATTTTTGGACTCAGGTCTAAGTCTCATGGTCCTCTATCAGAATCCAGAGTTTTGGGAAGATTGGAGAAACTTAATTTTTCGCCCAAAAAAAAAAACGTAAGGGGTACCACTGTCGTTTATTTTTCGGGCCGAATTTTTTGAGTTTCGATATCTCAGCTCTGGAAGGGGCTAGAGCCTCCATTTTTGCACTCAGGTCTAAGTCTCATGGCCCTCTATCAGAATCCAGAGTTTTGGGAAGATTGGAGAAACTTAATTTTTCGCCCAAAAAAAAAACCGTAAGGGGTACCACTGTCGTTTTTTTTTTCGGGCCGAATTTTTGAGTTTCGATATCTCAGCTCTGGAAGGGGCTAGAGCCTCCATTTTTGCACTCAGGTCTAAGTCTCATGGCCCTCTATCAGAATCCAGAGTTTTGGGAAGATTGGAGAAACTTAATTTTTCGCCCAAAAAAAAAAAACGTAAGGGGTACCACTGTCGTTTTTTTTTTCGGGCCGAATTTTTGAGTTTCGATATTTCAGCTCTGGAAGGGGCTAGAGCCTCCATTTTTGCACTCAGGTGTAAGTCTCATGGCCCTCTATCAGAATCCAGAGTTTTGGGAAGATTGGAGAAACTTAATTTTTCCCTCAAAAAAAAAACGTAAGGGGTACCACTGTCGTTTATTTTTCGGGCCGAATTTTTTGAGTTTCGATATCTCAGCTCTGGAAGGGGCTAGAGCCTCCATTTTTGCACTCAGGTCTAATTCTGATGGTCCTCTATCAGAATCCAGAGTTTTGGGAAGATTGGAGAAACTTAATTTTTCGCCCAAAAAAAAAAAACGTAAGGGGTACCACTGTCGTTTTTTTTTCGGGCCGAATTTTTGAGTTTCGATATCTCAGCTCTGGAAGGGGCTAGAGCCTCCATTTTTGCACTCAGGTCTAAGTCTCATGGCCCTCTATCAGAATCCAGAGTTTTGGGAAGATTGGAGAAACTTAATTTTTCGCCCAAAAAAAAAAACGTAAGGGGTACCACTGTCGTTTTTTTTTCGGGCCGAATTTTTGAGTTTCGATATCTCAGCTCTGGAAGGGGCTAGAGCCTCCATTTTTGCACTCAGGTCTAAGTCTCATGGCCCTCTATCAGAATCCAGAGTTTTGGGAAGATTGGAGAAACTTAATTTTTCGCCCAAAAAAAAAAAACGTAAGGGGTACCACTGTCGTTTTTTTTTCGGGCCGAATTTTTGAGTTTCGATATCTCAGCTCTGGAAGGGGCTAGAGCCTCCATTTTTGCACTCAGGTCTAAGTCTCATGGCCCTCTATCAGAATCCAGAGTTTTGGGAAGATTGGAGAAACTTAATTTTTCGCCCAAAAAAAAAAAAACGTAAGGGGTACCACTGTCGTTTTTTTTTCGGGCCGAATTTTTTGAGTTTCGATATCTCAGCTCTGGAAGGGGCTAGAGCCTCCATTTTTGCACTCAGGTCTAAGTCTCATGGCCCTCTATCAGAATCCAGAGTTTTGGGAAGATTGGAGAAACTTAATTTTTCGCCCAAAAAAAAAAACGTAAGGGGTACCACTGTCGTTTTTTTTTCGGGCCGAATTTTTGAGTTTCGATATTTCAGCTCTGGAAGGGGCTAGAGCCTCCATTTTTGCACTCAGGTCTAAGTCTCATGGCCCTCTATCAGAATCCAGAGTTTTGGGAAGATTGGAGAAACTTAATTTTTCGCCGAAAAAAAAAAAACGTAAGGGGTACCACTGTCGTTTTTTTTTCGGGCCGAATTTTTGAGTTTCGATATCTCATCTCTGGAAGGGGCTAGAGCCTCCATTTTTGCACTCAGGTCTAAGTCTCATGGCCCTCTATCAGAATCCAGAGTTTTGGGAAGTTTGGAGAAACTTAATTTTTCGCCCAAAAAAAAAAACGTAAGGGGTACCACTGTCGTTTTTTTTTCGGGCCGAATTTTTGAGTTTCGATATCTCAGCTCTGGAAGGGGCTAGAGCCTCCATTTTTGCACTCAGGTCTAAGTCTCATGGTCCTCTATCAGAATCCAGAGTTTTGGGAAGATTGGAGAAACTTAATTTTTCACCCAAAAAAAAAAAAAAAGGGGTACCACAGTCGTTTTTTTTTTCGGGCCGAATTTTTGAGTTTCGATATCTCAGCTCTGGAAGGGGCTATAGCCTCCATTTTTGCACTCAGGTCTAAGTCTCATGGCCCTCTATCAGAATCCAGAGTTTTGGGAAGATTGGAGAAACTTAATTTTTCGCCCAAAAAAAAAAACGTAAGGGGTACCACTGTCGTTTTTTTTTCGGGCCGAATTTTTGAGTTTCGATATTTCAGCTCTGGAAGGGGCTAGAGCCTCCATTTTTGCACTCAGGTGTAAGTCTCATGGCCCTCTATCAGAATCCAGAGTTTTGGGAAGATTGGAGAAACTTAATTTTTCGCCCAAAAAAAAAAACGTAAGGGGTACCACTGTCGTTTATTTTTCGGGCCGAATTTTTTGAGTTTCGATATCTCAGCTCTGGAAGGGGCTAGAGCCTCCATTTTTGCACTCAGGTCTAAGTCTCATGGTCCTCTATCAGAATCCAGAGTTTTGGGAAGATTGGAGAAACTTAATTTTTCACCCAAAAAAAAAAACGTAAGGGGTACCACTGTCGTTTTTTTTTCGGGCCGAATTTTTGAGTTTCGATATCTC